>NC_090729.1:159764151-159771651 GCF_036898095.1 Palaemon carinicauda | reverse complement strand
AATGGTCTGAGAAGATCTTTATTTGATAGATCCAATCTTCTGCGTCTGAAGACAGCTGCCCGCATACTCCTGTACTCCTTGATGGTCGAGGAGGAAACAATGCGTTTTCTTCTAAGGTCTAATAAGAAATAGGCCACTTATGTTCCGAGTTACTAAATGAAGAGACTGCTTTAGCTCTACACCAGACCATAAAGCCTTTTATTTGGGTTGCAAAACCTTAAGGCAAAGGTCCTTTGTACAAGCGATAGCCTCAGCTGTCTCCTATGAACAACCCTCCAGATCTTAGGGTTTTCCGAAATAATGGAGGCAGCTAGACCTAAAGCTTGATGGTTTGAAATAAAGCGTTAGTGATCCTTACACGGGGGAACTGACTAATGACATGCTTCCACCATGCACCCAGCATGGTCTTAGCACGAGTCCAATATGGTTCCAGCATCCTGCATATGCTCAACATATCGTGAGTGTGTGTTAAGATCTAGACCGCCTCCCAAAACGTGTCCAGATCGGTCGCAAGAAACCGATATTAAGCTAGGCTTGTTGAAAAGAAGCATCAACAACGTTTACCTCATACTGTGCGGTTAAGACCTGATCGCGTGTAACCAGCGAGAGTTCAACATACTTAAAGCCAAAAACTTGACGTGAGGGAGCGTTAGCTGCGTGGCCAGAGAGACGCGAAGGAGACACGACAGTCTGTCCATACTGCTGTGAGAAAAAGACTTGACTGTAAGCGTCTAGAATGCGACCATAATGTCGCATGTACTTGCATTGCCGTAAGGTGTCAGCGTGCTGTATGCGTTCACCTTGTCATGTGGATACAGCACTGTGTGCGTCCCGATTGTTGTAAATCTACAGCGTGCTGCGAGGAGGCTACAGCATCGCGTCTGGTCAGTGGCGCAAAGAGGCAACTGTTAGTCTATCCTGACTTAGGAAAACCCTGACTGACCTTAATCAGCATATGTCCAGGCTGACGCATGTGTCTAGGTTGCTTAGGATTCCAGATTGACCTGTTTGCCGAGTCGTCCGCGTGTAGCATGCTTCCGGATGCGTGTCCCACAGACGGCGAAGATGGGACAACTTTTTGAAAGGATCAACTTTTGACTGTCAACGTCCACCATATGACCAGACTGGCGTTTGCGACTGCGTGAGGGAGAGACCAGAATTGGCGTCTATGTGTGACGTCTGTCATAAGAGAGACCAGACTGCTACAAGCGTCTGCTCTAACGCTTCCCGTAACATGAGCATATATCTGCGAGGAAGCGTTGCCGAGCATTGGAGAACTACGCTGTCTGATACTAACTGAAAACCATTTCTTTGGTCTATGGTAATCCTTAGACTTTTAGGAAAAAATTTTTTCCCCCCAAGTATCGTAAATACTAAAGAGATTAAATTGACCTCTCTTAGCTCAGACCAAACGTACACTCACGGGGCAGCGTGTGCGCTAACTCAAATGTGAGCGAAGGCTGTGAGAGATCATCAACCGCAGTCCCGTGAGCAACCTGGGAGAGTCCTTATGACATTTCCAGCGTACCTTGTGCGCGGCCAGAACGTATCCAATGCTGTGAGATACCGTCAACAGTAGTCGCTAGACCCCAGAAGAAAGTATTAGAAGATTCCCCAAACTGGGAAAGGAGAAGAAACGTGAACAGAAGCAAATTGGCCACCTTTTCTCTCGAAGAACTGTGTCTTACGAGATTTTGGTGCTGACACGTCTCCTTTCGACAAGAAAAACTTACAGCGAACATCAGTTACTGCAGGACAAGTTATTAGAAAAAATACGACTCCTGAAAGGTATTGGACGTATTGATTGATAACTACCAAGTCAAGTTTTGCGTCCTTTGACGAGGACGAACTATTTCCTCCCTGAAAAAGGGTAGATTCCAGAGGAAGAGCTAGGATTGTATGCGACTTGTCTGACTCCCGCTTCTCTCATGGGAGAAAAAAACTATTGCTTTCAGTTTAAGCATCGCGACATGCCTGCTGCGAGGGCAAGTTCTGTTCGCGTGCGTACATGACTATAGTAACTTCTTAGTCAAGTAGAAAGAGAAAACTTAGAACGTCATCCTCGTCAGGGAACTGCGTCCTATTACGCAGAAAAAAGTTACAAGATCCGTGATACCATAGCGATGACGAACTGATCGCTTCAAGACATTCAAACTTCGCTCTTATCAAGAGACTGTCACATGGTTGTGACGTCATAGTTCGACAATCGTAGGCGAAGAAAAGAGCTTTACTTAATCATTCCAAAGCGGAGAGGGAACGTCTTGGACTGCATCAACAGGATCGCTCGGTGAAACATACATTTAACGCACAAGGTCCGCGATGTACCTCAGCCTACCGACCTTCCTTCTCCAAGGAGTTGGAAAGTAAGGAAGAGGTGTAGGGCTAGGAGTAAGACTAACAAACAAACACCTCCTCCAGTGCACTGTGCTATGTCTACGAGTCACTAAACTAGAGCCTTTTAAAACAATACATTAAATCATAAAAGATCTACCCGTGGTGGGAGATGTACTCTTACGCTCTATTCTCATAAAGGCCTTAATCCACCTCCTACTGTTGCAGCTGCAGGGCCTGCATTAAACTACAGTAAGGTTGTTACTTTTCTGAGAATGACTTTGTTAATTTGTTTATTTATTTATTTTCTTATTTCCTTACTGAGCCATCTTTCCCTTTAGGAGCCCTTTGGGTTAAAGCATCTTGCTTTCTCAACTAGGGTTGTTGCCTGGCTAGTAATAAAAATAAAATAGACACCATCAATGCAACTAGCGAAAACTCTGAAGTCGGAACGAGGAGCAGCAGGTATAAAATAAAAGGGAAACTCTTCAGAAAAACTCATGAGTTTCTGAAAGTCATTCCCTTCCTCCTACAATACTCTATCCTAGGAATCCACTCCTTAGGATTCTTAATTCAGACCTCAATGCTTAGAGGTTTTAATTCTAGTTCTCCCAACCAAGAATTAGCCCAGCAGGCCTTGGTCCGAGAATATAATATCTTTCTAGTAGATTTATTACTTAATATAGCGCCTGGAGCAACAATGACAACACTAGATGGTCATGGTCAGGCAGACATCAAAGTCTATTGTCATAGGTAGCGAAGCGCCCACACTGACGCTGAAGCGCCCACACTGACGCTTCGCCGGCTCTGCTGTGTCATGTCGCTGCTGTGTCATGTCGCTTGGTAGCATGCTCTGCTGCCTGGCGGACATCGGCACGCCTGAATTGACTGATACTAGGCGCTGTGAGCGCTCGGTTGGCATTGAGCAGGTAATCTAAGTGATGTGTCCACCTTCTCCCACCGTTGAATATTGCGGCTGGTAGGCCAGCTGTGCAACAAGGAGTCATTACCGTTAAAGACACGTCGCCTGTGCGACCGCGTCAAAGACCGGAATCGTGACATCCAACCGCACTGCCAACAGCAGAGTGATAAGACTGCATAGACGAAGATAGTTGTTGTTTCATGTCTAACAGCAAAGATCAAGGATCAACTTTAGGCGAAACGTATGCAGCATTATCTTTTTTGGTCCCACAGCGCTTCCCAATGTCAGGAGACGACACCCATCAGGTGGACGCGGCGGCACTACGTCCGCGCCACATGAAACGCAACACACGCAGAACGAATCTAATTTTGTTTTCAGCTTAGCGCCTGCAGCGTGCGTATAATGTTTGAAAACACTAATACCTTGCCTTATCTATAGCGAGAGTGAGCGTTCTAGGGATCGACAGAAAACGCTCGAGAGGACTTCTGTTCGGGTCTTAAAAGACTAACGCCTGGCTACCCTCTCGATTCCTTTCGCCGTTCGACTTAACTTCTCCCCTGGGTCCGGGAGCTCGACAGAGGTCTTTGGATAGGATAACGACAGGTCCGAATAGAAGCACTCTCCACTAAAAATTCGTTGCCTAATTTAACACTAAAAAATTTGCATTTTACTCTTTGGTAAAAAAAAGATATTTTCACAATTATCTGAAAACCTAAGTATACGCTTTCTCAAACAAAATGAACTCCATAGAGAGACTTACAATTCTGTCAATGGTTTGAATGGGAAAGCAAAAGTCACTGAATCCCATATAAATGAAACAAAATATTAAACATTAAATATTACCTTAATAGATATAATATTTATAAATTAAAATAAACCCTTGAATTAAGGAGTTCCAATAAAAGGCGAATTATCACCCGTAACCATTGGAACATCTACAATTAATACACGAACAATTTTAGTATTCCAAAAACCACTAAGGAAAGAACGATACATAGAATCGTGGGCCACAGACACTAACGAACACTGCATCGTATAAACATTAATTGAACTGTAACTTCCTTTAATCTCTGACTAAGGAAAAATACCGAAAGGACCAATTAATTGCAAAATAAAATGTTCCTTTTATATAGTACAACTTAAAAACTTGAGATGTAAGAAGAATGTACTATTCATAAAAATCGCTACAAAATATCGTAATATTGTAATTATACTGACAACTGCGTAACAAAAATAAACTGAACGCTAGTTAATCTTTGCAAACAGATCAAAGATTATTTAAAGGAAAACTATTAAAAGGATAAAATTTTCTTAAGGTAACAATCCTTTAATTTAAATTATAACTTAATACTTCAAAAGAAAGGATTCACTTATAATTCTTTGGAAAAAAGCAAGACAGACTTTTAGCCTATGGATAAGGCTGTGACGTCATCAATGGACGAGATGTTTGCATCCCACCTTTATGTTTTCGTGAGGTTTAAAATAGGTTGAAAAAACCTTCTAATCCTACCTTTTAAGTTATAAATACGTGATCAAAGATCAAATAAAACAAATAAGCGAAAGCCCAAACAAAAAAACATTAATACATCACCAAATAACGTCCAAACAGTAAGAAAACGAGAGAGAATTTCCAATAGTACAGCCAGCTATGGCCGGCAGAGAAAATCTAAAGTGGTTTGGTATAGTTCTACCTGTAGTACCGCGAGGGCGCTAGTGTACACCTGGCCTATCTGCGATAAGCCGCGCGAGATTTTGAATTTTCTGCCGGGGCGTCCAGGGACTTTGGCCATTCTTACATAACCAGCGGGTAAGTTTTATATTTAAAAAGAAGTGCTAGAAAGGTAGAGGGAAATGTTTAGTACAATCTGTTTTTTTAATTTAACTGAAATATGGAATTTTTTAATTTATGAAAAAAATAAGCATACTAACAAGCGTTTCGCAGAATTAATAGTGCGTTGGCTCTCGTGTTTAAAGCTCAGACTATTTTAAAAGCAGCATTGCCACCAGTTTGTTTAGCTTTATGCTGTTAGAATTAACCATATGCCAGACGTCTCCTGCTACTTCTATACATAATTGATAATTCTTTTTGATGAATTAAATACGGCTTTAACCAAACTTTTTTGAAGAGGAATAGTATTTATACCCTATTTGTTAACTTTTCCAATCTTGGGAGACCAAGAGTTGGAATCCGGGGTTTTTGGGTGGGGAATGAATTAAAGAATCTTTTTCCAATAAACAAGGCCTGTAGCTAAACTAAAACTACCCTACCTACTGGAGGGGACTTCGTCCCCCTGCGATCCCCCCTTGAACAGCCATATTAAATATAAGAGCCTAAACCATTTACCTACTTAAGTTGGAGGGAAAAGTAGAGCTGCACCTTTCAGACTCTACACCCATTAACCTCGCGAATGAATGAGCACCAATTAGTTTTGCGAGAAATTCTATTAATTATAAACAAATTTACAACTAAATAAAAAAAAAATATAATCATTGACAAATTAGATTCTGCATTTAAAAGAGACTTTTCAAACAAAGTTCCCTTGAAAATGGATACGTAAAAAACTAATTTTTCCACTTTTTTAATACAACATGCCATCTAGCACCGAAATGCTTTCGTTGATATAAAGTCAGCACTTAGAACCACAGGTGGAGCAAATAGTGTCACTTACACTTATTAATACCGTTATCTTAGCAGTACTTTATTATTCTTTCGATGTCACCACAATGCAAAATCTTATAATTTAGATAATTGGGACAAGAACTTGGGAGAAAGACCACAGAAATTGATGTCTAAGTATAGGGTAAATGAGAAACCACACCAGAAGTTTAAGGTTCACATTCCATGGCTCTCAAAAGACAAGGCGGAAATTGTATGAAAAGTGTCGAAAAGTTTTTACCTTCCTAGTAAAACTCTCCTGATTGAATATTAAAGACATGTGCTCCTAGTTAAAATGCTAGTTCCAAGTAAAATGTAGACAATCGTCATTGGTTAAAAGCTATGACGTTTGGGCGAGCTCTTCATACTAGAATACATTCGATGATGTAATAATGATAATCTGTTTTAAACGTACTAACGAGAGCTCAGTCTGAAGAGGAATTAAGAGTTATGAAGTACAGGAACTAATGGCTTTTTTTTTTTTTTTAGGTGTGTCTCATTAATTTTGATTTTTGAACCACTTTATTTCTCAAACGAAACCTCGGGCTTCCCTCATTTAAAGACGTACTTAAATTTGATAACTTGCTGTCGGAGGTATTTCAAAGAATTACCAGTCTCCTAACTTCACCATGAAGCGTACCAGAAAGAGAACAGGAAACGACTAGGAAATTAAACTGTCAGGATGCAATCGAACACGTCTTGCCCAAGCTATCCTTTATTGTTAACAAAGTCAAAACAGACTACTACCCAGGTAACTCATGGTAAATAAGGATCATATTTGACATTCATCAAAATGCAATAACGAAATATTTAAGCGAAATCTTACCCGGTGAAATAAAAGTTGGGAAGATTATTCATATCCAAAAAGCACTGATCAATATCCAGCTACGTTTCAGGAAAAAAAAATAGAAAAGAAAAAGGATTCATTCAATTGAAAACCTTCAACAAAATCCCTTTACCATTAAGATAAAATTTAAAACTTTCATAAGCACAGAATGACGAAACACAAACTGAAAAACTCCAACACTTGCCATTGATAATTAAAATTCGTTCCCATAGACACTTCAAAATAACATTGACCTTCACCCCTGACTGAGCAAGGATGACGAAACAGCTAAGCAGACTTATCCGGTTGGGGTCTGCTTTAGTGTCCTTGTATAAGCAGTGGCGTCATCTACACTCAAGTACGAGTACGAGTACGATGAGGACAGGGAAGTGGGGAATATGGGGAAAGGATAAGTACTCAAGCATCAGTACTACTCGTCTGTGATGACATGTGACATCCCCTTTCAATAAACCGTTGTAAAAATCACAAATACCTATGTATTTTCAAGTTATAAAACTTAACATTGCAAAAAAATAGACAAGTTCAATCACTGCGTAGACCAAATATGCTATAATCACAGAAGAATAAAATATGACTAAAAACCAACAGCTATTGGTCATCTACAGTATTTCTTTGCATTTATTTTATAAGTCTGTAATATACTTTGCACGTCTTGAGAAACAGATTTGGCTAGTTATAGTCTTGGTTTACATTCCTATATGCCATCTATCCACGATCAGAGAGAGAGAGAGAGAGAGAGAGAGA
>NC_090729.1:159754151-159759151 GCF_036898095.1 Palaemon carinicauda | reverse complement strand
CAGGAGATCGGTTTCGGTGGGGGTGCGGGGCGTAGGCGAGCACATGCTTTCGGTAGTTTGTTGAAGATGTCGCTGGACAGATCAATTTGGAAAGCATATAGAATTGGTCTGGTCAAGGCCGATTTGCAGGTTGATATCGTATTGGCTGCTAATCCCTGTCCATGAAGGTGAATAAAGAAGGACATGCAGAAATCAATCGTGATTTCTTTAGGATTTTTTGTCTTGACGAAGGAGACCCATTTCCTCCAGGATGATTCATATTGCCGTCTTGTGGATTCGGTCTTGTATTCCTCTAGGAAGTCCAGACTTTTCTTCGAGATCCCAAACCTCTTCTTTGCGGCTAGGGAGAGAAAATCATGAGATGAAGGTCCTTGATTTTCGATGATGAAGCGAAGACAGTCGACTTCTGTACTTGTTGAGAGAGAACTGGGCCCGGGAGAGGGATCAGCTTGGGCTGCAGCTCCAGGACCAGGGGGTACCAGTTGCTCCGAGGCCACTTGGGAGCCACTAGGGCCGCTGTCCCTTTGAAGGTTCTCAGTTTGGAGAGGACTTTCAACAGAAGGTTGGTGGGGGGGAACAGGTAGATCTTGGACCATCTGTTCCAATCCAGTGACATGGCATCCACTGCTTCTGCTTTGGGGTCCTCGTACGGGGCCACATACCGAGGAAGTTGATTGTTGTCGCTCGTTGCAAAGAGATCTATCTGAAGTTCTGGGACTTGGTGAGAGATGAAGGAGAACGATCTTGCGTCTAGAGACCATTCCGACTCTATCGGGTTTGTCCGAGATAGAGCATCCGCTGTCACGTTGCGGAATCCTTGTAGGTGAACTGCAGACAGGTGCCACTTCTTCTTCTCTGCCAGACGGAAGATTGGGAGAAGCACCTGATTTATCTGGGGCGATCTTGAGCCTTGGCGATTGAGACAACGAACTACCACCGAGTTGTCTAGGGTTAGACGGATGTGGATCGAGGGCGGCGGGGATAACTTCTTCAGGGTTAGAAGGACCGCCATGGCCTCCAAGATGTTTATGTGGAACGTCTTGAACAGGGGAGACCAGGTGCCTTGAGCCTGTTTTTGGTGGGAGTGACCTCCCCAACCCTCCAGCGAAGCGTCCGTGTGGATGTTGAGTGATGGAGGAGGGTGTTGGAGAGGAATGGACCTTTTCAGGGCCTTTGCTTCTGACCACGGCTTTAGGAGAAGTCGCAGTCTGTTTGGAAGCCGTCTCTTGAGGTCTCTTCGAGCGATGGATGCCGAACGTCTCCAGACTCCCGCGGCATCCTTTAGCTGTGCGCGAAGCACTGGGTTTGTCACTGAGGCGAACTGTAGAGAGCCTAGAACTCGTTCCTGCTGGCGTCTTGAAATGCGTTTGGATTTCAGCAGTCGCTTGACAGACCCTGCTATTTCCTTCCTTTTCTTCTGGGGGATGGAAAGGCGGTGTGACTGAAGGTTCCATTGGATTCCCAACCACTGGAACTTCTGAGCTGGAGAGAGGCGAGATTTTTTCTCGTTGATCTTGAATCCCAGGTGTTCTAGGTACTGGGTGACTTTGTTGCAAGATTTTACACAATCTTCGGGCGATGGAGCCCAGACTAGCCAGTCGTCGAGGTAGGCCATCACCTGGACGTTTCGTAGGCGGAGCTGTTGTACTATGGCATCCGCCAGTTTTGTGAAGATCCGAGGGGCCACGTTGAGGCCGAAGGGCATGGCCCGGAAGGCGTAGCTTTTCCTTTGGAGTCGAAATCCTAGGTAGGAGGAAGCGTGATGGTTCATTGGAACGTGCCAGTAGGCATCCGCCAGGTCTATGGAGACCGTGTAGGAACCTCGAGGCAGAAGGGTCCTTATCTGTTGAAGAGTCAGCATCTTGAACTTGTCGTTCGCTATGAACTTGTTGAGGGGGGATAAGTCCAGAATGACTCTGAGTTTGTCTGAGTCTTTCTTGGGGACACAAAACAGTCTCCCTTGGAACCTGGTGGACTTTACCTTCCTTATCACCTTCTTGTTCAAGAGATCTAGGACATATTCTTCCAGAAGAGGGGTTGATTGTTGGAAGAATTGCTGGAAGATTGGGGGTGGTTGAGTCCAACTCCAGCCTAGACCCTTCTTGACGATGCTGTGTGCCCAGGGATCGAAGGTCCAACGATCCTGGAATTGGCGGAGTCTTCCTCCCACCGGAAGCACTTCATTGCTTCTGGTGTCCCGAGGGCTTGCTGCCTCGGCCGCTAGCTCCCTTTCCTCCTCTGCCTCTGGAGGGACGGCGAGAAGCGTCTTTGCTTGCACCTCTGTATGAGCCTCTACCTTTGGGACGAAAGGTAGTTGACTGTTGCTCGAAAGCAGGGGTGAAGACCGGTGACTGTGACAACACCGGTTGGGGGACCAATTGAAAGGTCTGTTGTGGCTAGGCAACCACTTGGGAGGTAGCGGGTCCCGGAAACTGACGTCTTTGTTGACGTTGCTGGGGTTTCTGTTTTTGGGATTTCCTCTTAGGTTGAGGTCCGTCGTCCTGAGAGGGTTTCCTTTTCCTGGACATGCCCCACTTGTGGAGAAGGTTCCTATTCTCCGTGGCGGCTCTGTCGGTGATTTCCTTCACGAGGTCAGAAGGAAAGAGGTGTTTACCCCAGATGTTGGAGGAAATCAGTCTCCGGGGTTCGTGTTTCACGGTGGCACCTGCAAACACGAATTCACGACAGGCTCTCCGAGCCTTTATGAAGTGGTACAAGTCCTTCATCACGGTCATCATGTGGGATTTGGAGAGTACCATGTAGTGGTCTGGTACTCTGGTGTCACAGGCCATAATTTCAAGTTGGACTTGATGAGATAAGGATGCTGCGAGCCTCTCCTTCGTATCTTGTTCCCGACGAAGGAGGTGATCGTTGAGCTTAGGGAGGTCTTCATTAAACTGACGTCCGGCGACGTCAGGATCTAGCTTTCCCACGACGAAAGTATGCTGGACATCCTTCCAGTGTCGAGCGTCAGGGGGAGTTACTATGGAGAAGGGTCTGCACTCCTCCAGTGCAGGGCAGGCTTTCCCCTCTTCCGCAGCTTTAAGGCACGCAGTTAAGGCCTTTTCCAGGAATGGAAGAACCGCACTTTCAGGTGCGACATAAGTAGGGTGCTTCTTGCTCAGGGCCGGAAGCTTAGAGCAGGTAAAGCCCCTACTCTTGAATGTGGTGGCTAGCATAGCCTGGGCCTTTGCGAGATCGAACACTATCTCTTCCTTCGGTTCGGTCTCTTCCTTCGAGGCAGGTTCAGAACGCAGACGGACGTAACAGTCCGGGTAGGCCTCAAAGTTTGGGAAGAACTCCACGTCTTCCAAGGGGACCGTGCCGATCTTATCGCTGACGAAGATCCTGCCGGTCGCGATAACCATATGCTCAGCATACCTCCACGGGTTGGCATGTGAGCAAGCGGGGAGATCCTTAACCGAAATCTTCTTCGGTTCTCTGGATCCCATCATGGACCTGATGAACTCCTGATTCTCCTTCAACCTGTCGTCCATGACGGCTCTAATCAGTCGGATCATTTCTTGAGTGGAAGAAGAGGGATCCGGGGTCGAGGAGGTAGACGGAATAGACACTTCCGTCGGTGTAGGAGTAGGAGCGGGGATGGAAGGAGGAGCGACCTCTTGCTCCGACTCGGCGTATTCCACCTTGTCTTCGTCATCTTCGGCTCCTTGAGCCATAAGCGTCTTCTCCGTGTCTTCCGAGACATCCGACATCTGTTCGTCATCTTCGGAATCCAGGCGGCACTCGTGCATGGACTGAGCCATGACAACATCAGGTTCCACTGTAATTTGGACAGTGGGAATCACGTCTTTGGGTACCACTGAATCAGGGGAGGCCTTAGGGAACAGGAGTGACCTCAATTCTTCGGTGGCCAGGTAAGGTCCGGTGGCATTTTTCTGGAAGCCACGCACTCACTTGCGTAGCTTTTCATGAGAAATGTCTCTGACCTCCGCTGAGGGAGGGTTATGGAAGGCGTCAACTAGGTGAGCCTGGCAGACCGTACAATTCAGTGGATTCCAGAACTTCAGATCCCCTTTCTTGTCGGCACAAGGGGCATGAGTCCTGCAAGCCGTATGCCCGTAAAACTGCGGGCGTTTCACAGCGCAGAAGGCGAAGTCACACTTCATCTGCTCCTCCTGTGGAAGAAAGAGAAAATGAGTATGGGGGAGTCATAAGAATGGCTCTTAAACTAAGTTAATATTAATTATTAATTTTAACTTAATGAAGGGTGTGATGCATAGAGATTGAAATAGTAAAGGAGAACATACTCCATGCATCTCGCCCGGCTGGTTACCGTAAGCTTTGTCCTTGGATAATCCGAGAGACCGAAGGCACCGGATAGTATTCCTTAGAGTTCCATAGGGCAATGGAATTCCGTGGAAAAAACCAAGGGTAAGATTGGGACCGAGATCATTCGGTCCCAAGCTAGGGGCTAGAGGGCCTCCTTTTAAGGTAACTGCTTCCGGCAACCAGCCGCGCTAAGATGCACGCAGCATGCTGGAATTTAGAAGAATGCAAAGAGACAGCATGATCACTAACAGAACAGTACCAAGGTATTGATCTTAATAGTGGAAACAGCCCATCTGTTTGCGGTATAGGGCTATCAGTATCATATGATAGCTAGAAGAAGGGGGTGCAAGTATTCTTGACGCCTCCGGGGGTTTCCGGCAAGCCGCCGGCATGCCGGAGGTCGCTCCGGCAGAGCTTCTGGCATTAAGACAGACAATATTTAAGTCAAGGGTATACCAGGGTGGCGGCCGCCGGCACAACGGCGGCACGCCGGCAGGGGAGCGGCGGCTCCGGCAGTCGGAGGATGCCGGTTTGGTGACTGGGACAAGGATGTTTATAGCGGAACCGGGTTGCCGGCAGTAGATGCCGGCACTCCGGCGGCCGACCGGCGAGCGGACGACAAGCTAGGAGGGAGGAGAGCCACCGGTAGGAGCCGGCGGCAGTCGGCAGTCCCCCGGCACACAGGGGGCTGGCGGCAAGGGTAGGGA
>NC_090729.1:159741651-159744151 GCF_036898095.1 Palaemon carinicauda | reverse complement strand
GATAGGACTCCACTAACATATTCTTTGCACTTGCTACGCTCATAAACAGACTTAATCAAATTTATACATTTAAGTGGTGCTCTATAATAACGTAAGACTCCACAAATTTAGTCGGTTTTCTATATTCTACACATTGCTGTACCACATATCTTGAAATGAAAATTTGGTCATTACAACTTCTTCCTCTTCTAAATCCTGATTATTCATCTAGCTATTCATCAATCTTTCTCTCTAGTCTCTTTAGAATGAGCATACTATATATTTTCATGACAAGTGACGGGTGATGCCTCTGTAATTATCGCTATCAGCCAGAGCTCCTTTTTTTCCATTTTCACCAACACTCCTAGCTCTCATTCATCAGGTTTTGCCTCTTCACGCTACATTCTACAAAATAATCTTGTAAGAAATCTGGGAGTCGCTTTATTTTCAGCCAATATCATCTCAGCAGTTATTCTATCGTATCCAGGGGTTTTTCATCTCCTAAGTTTTTTTTTTTTTTTTTCTGAATTATAGCTTCTACTTCAAACACATTGAATTCATTCATGGGCACATCAAGGTCTTCCTCAGCTTCAGGTATATCAATCAAATTATTCCATTCATATCTCCTATTCATTACCTCACTTAATAAAAGTGTTCCATCCAACATTGCCTTTCTTCATCGTCTGTTGTTATAACAGACCCATCTCTCTTTTATATATATATATATATATATATATATATATATATACATATATATATATATATACATATATATATATATATATACATATATATATATACACACACACACATATATATATATATATATATATATATATACATACATATATATATATATATATACATATATATATATATACATACATATATATATATATATATACATATATATATATATATATATATATATATATATATATATATTTATATATATGTATATATATATATTTATATATATGTATATATATATATATTTATATATATGTATATATATATATTTATATATATGTATATATATATATTTATATATATGTATATATATATATATATATATATATATATATATATATATATATATATATGAATGTATATATGAATGTATATGTATACTGTATGTATATATATACATATATATATATATATATATATATATATATATGTATATATATATATATATATATATATATATATATATATATATATATTCATATATATATGTATATAAGTGTATATATATGTATATATGTGTATATATATGTATAAACACACACATATATATATATATATATATATATATATATATATATATATATATATATATATATATATATATAGGTTGCAGGCAAACTGTGTAACCAGGCATTTTGCGAAATGCCTAAATGTTTTAGGCATTTGGTGAAATGGCCGATTTACTTAGGGATTTCGAATTTTAGGTCAATATTGTATATCTGCTAGTATGTTGTATATGCTTAGGGCATTTTAGTAGTAATGTTTTTTTTTTTTTATTTCAAGGGGCAGAATTTCATGTTGAATAATATATATTTGCAAGTATATTATATGTTTGTAGGGTATTTTAGTAGCAATAATTCTGTAACAACATATTTCTTAAAACCTTATATTGTTTCATTAAATGTACAATTAGACAGAAGAGCCTTTCTTCAGTGCCTCACAAAGGGATACTTGCTGTTCTTGGTTGATTTCATCAACAATCGTTGGGGGCATAAGTTGAATTCAATCCTTGTGAATTTAGTCCTTAGTATCCCCGCCTTTGCCCCAATAGTGTATTAGCCATTTTCATTCCTTCCGTGATGATTCCTAGAAGATTTCTTGGATCCTCCCTTCCTCTGTCAACATATGAAGCTGGCACAGTGACATTGTCCCCTACTTCCCCAGCTTTTAAGTCAATCCTACTACGTTTGACCATACGTTCTGTCTGGCATACTTGAGCCTTTCCGGCCCTCTTGCAATTCTTGGAAATCTCTTGTTGTCTTGATGCAATATGCGGTGCTGAACTAAGTGGACCTGGGGTGGCTAGGGGAAAATGGTAACTGGCTCATCAAGGGACTGGGATGGCTAGGTGGTGATGATGACTGGCTCAGAGGTCTCGAGTGCTTCGTCAGTTGGATAAGTAGGAGCCTGGGCTCCTAGAGCTGCAAGGTCATCTTCTGTCTCTAAGCCGTCAATGACCTCCTGAAGCAAGCTTATGGAAGTGAGTCCATATGGGGTACTCTTGATCCCTGAATGGTATGATGAGTTCTTCTGGTTCTGAACAAAACGATGCCCTAGAGACCAATCGCGGGTGCTGTTGTCAGAGAGCCAAGCATCCAGCATGTCTTTGATGTCTTGAGTTCGTCCATTCAACTGAATCTTGACTCTGTGCCTCTATGTGGGCTTGCCATGCACAAGACACGGCCAGAGATCCTTCATCTCTCGAACCACCTAGGCAGTGAACTCAGATCTATTATCTGATTGTAGGATGCATGGATCACCAATCAATAAG
>NC_090729.1:159731651-159736651 GCF_036898095.1 Palaemon carinicauda | reverse complement strand
TATTGCTACTTACTCAGGCAAAATTGAATAAGATGAGTCACTTGTATATTGCTACTTACACAAGCAAAGTTGAATAAGATGAGTCACTTGTATATTGCTACTTACTCAAGCGAAATTGAATAAGATGAGTCACTTGTATATTGCTACTTCCTCAAGGAAAGTTGAATATCATGAGTCACTTGTATATTGCTACTTACTAAATCAAAGTTGAATAAGATGAGTCACTTGTATATTGCTACGTACTCAGGCAAAGTTGAATGAGTCACTTGTATATTGCTACTTACTAAGTCAAAGTTGAATAAGATGAGTCACTTGTATATTGCTACGTACTCAGGCAAAGTTGAATGAGTCACTTGTATATTGCTACTTACTCAGGCAAAATTGAATGAGTCACTTGTATATTGCTACTTACTCAAGCAAAGTTGAATAAGATGAATCACTTGTATATTGCTACTTACTCAGGCAAAATTGAATAAGATAAGTCACTTGTATGTTGCTACGTACTCAGGCAAAGTTGAATGAGTCACTTGTATATTGCTACTTACTCAAGCAAAGTTGAATAAGATGAATCACTTGTATATTGCTACATACTCAGGCAAAATTGAATAAGATGAGTCACTTGTTACTCTGTATGTATGAGTATTCCACAAAAACCTATACTCAGCATTTTTTTTGTAGCAAGATTGCATTTTGATAGCCAGGGGAGTTTAGTTGCCTTTGGGCGCTCTAGTTGACAAGTCACTCACCTGAGAGGGTAGTTGTGTACGGTGTACTTACGAACGAACCTTTTGTAATAATTGAAGAAAACCCATATTCCGACATCTCATTATCCATCTACATGGGTCATATTGGTGCCAGGTGTAAAAATACAACTGTTTGTGTATGCTGTGAGCGAAGTTGTTCTTTGAGCCGGTGAAATAAAAGTTCAAGATGCCTAGATACACAAGGACTAACATAGCAGACGATGCTGCTGCAGGAGATGAGAAAAAAGGAGCAGTGGGTTATAGTGCTCCTGATGAAGAATATAGACAGGAAATTAGAACGCAAGAATTGGGATATAAGTTAGAAAACTTAAAACACTTGAATAGATTTTTGGTTGAACGAGGAGAGGAGCAGCGCGCAACCACAGCATAACCGACATGCATAAACGAAGTCCAAACGCACACAAGTGAAAGTACACATGCACAAGCGAGTGAAGATATGCAAATTGTAGTTCGAAAGTTGACAGAACTCCAGATAAGTGTTAGGCCTTTTGATGATCAGCGGCCTAACAAAGGGTTTCAATCGATTGAAGTGTTTTTGAGAGACTTTGAAGTAGTCACATATGGGTGATCGGAAAGAGAAAAAGCTATTTAAGTAATTAGATTGCTGAAAGATGCTCCTGCAATGGAGGTAATGTGTTGGCCAGAAGACAGTATAAGAAGTTATACTGAAATAACACGATGGTTAATTGAGAAGTATGCCTTGCCTGATGAGAGAAAAGGAGACATGTAAGAAAAATAAAAATCCAAAATACGGGAAGGTGAATCCGTTCTTAGTTTTGCAACTCGTATTTTTCAGGATTGGGATTCATTTGCTACCTGGAGTGCCAATCTCCCAGAAGGTGATAAAAAAGCAATTGCCCGTAAACATATTCGCAGATTAGTAAACCAATATCTCTGTGGTTATTTGTTCAACGACAATCTCTTGTTAGCAGACGCAGTGAGCGCGATACAAAACATTTCAGACAGTTTGCCAGAAGAAAAAATGACTGGGAACAACTGGCCCGATTCCGAGAAGTTGGTAGCCATAAGAGGCAGTTAACCCCCGAGGGGGGTAGAGGAGAGCAGAGAGTTAGCAGTCTTTTCAGATACTGGCAGTGTGGGGGAGAGGGACACCGACGAGTGGAGTGCCACTCTCAAGGATCCCCCCGTTGTTACACTTGTCAGGCCTACGGTCATCTATCTCAAGAGTGCTCAGCAAAAAACGCCCATGGCGGGCGGGTTGTGACACACGTACACCTCGCCCCGCCCAACATCCAAAGAAAAGGAAACATAGGAGGGAGACGAGGGAGTTCAATGGCTCCCCGCATGACATCACAAGCAGTAGCCGAGGAAGCGGTGACGACGGAGCAGGCACTGGGACCTCCATCGGTAACCCCTACCTCAACCCCGCAGCACTAGGGAGCAGCGGCATTGCAGCTGAGGTCATTGGCCCATGCCCATATCTCATAATGGCCGTCTCGGAATGTTAGCAGTTAGGATTGACCTGCCAGATAAATCCATTCGAGCTCTGATCGACACTGGAGCCAGCGGCCTCCATTGACCTCGACACTCCAGGAGGAAATAAACTACGTATAAACCATACAACGATCATCAACTTTAAGCTGGGATCTGTGAAGTTTACACATGATTTTTTGGTCTTGCCTACCTTGGGAATTCCAGGAATATGCATTATTTGGGGAAAAGATACAATAACAGTAAAAGCAGGAGGGTACATTTTGCCGATAGAAAGTCATGAGAGATTAAGTGCTCGTGCGAGCTCGGAGAGACATTTAAGTAAGGTAACAGCTGTACCTGAGAGAGGAGAAGTGTTGTCTCCCCAGACACTTACGAGCATATCAGTGACCCCGTGTCACCCTCTCGCGGAAGGAACCAAGGTCATTGTCAAACCCCATGACAAGTGGGCCCATATGATATTAGAGGGCTTGATGGAAATGAAAGAGAACAGAGCTGATATAACGATAGTTAATTTGTCAAATAAAAGAGTTGTGTTAGGAAGTGATTCTGTGTGTGAATTAGAGTTATGTGAAATTGCTTATAATGGGATGTTGGGAGCCACAACTCCAGCCTGCACAGACGAATGCACTCAGATTTTGATTATGCAAGCACGAAAACTATGTCCATCAGAATATCAGCCTGTAGTTAGTGACATTGTCAATAATTATTCCGATGTAATTGCAATTGGAGATGAGCCACCCGGGAGGATTGATCGATTTGCCTTTAGCATTGAAACTGGGCAGGTGGAGCCGATCAGGTTAAGGCTTTATATGGTACCCATTCATTTCCAG
Organism: Palaemon carinicauda; assembly: GCF_036898095.1. Taxonomy (NCBI): domain Eukaryota; kingdom Metazoa; phylum Arthropoda; class Malacostraca; order Decapoda; family Palaemonidae; genus Palaemon; species Palaemon carinicauda. Next base: position 159,733,602 of record NC_090729.1, on the reverse strand, counting down.
GAAGAGATAGAAAGGGAAATTGATAAATTGAGGGAACAAGGGGTAATCGAGGAGAGCGAATCACCCTGGGCTTCTCCAATTTTAGCTGTTAGGAAAAAGGATGGCTCGGTAAAATTGTGTGTTGATTATAGGAAGTTAAATGCAGTCACTAAGGATAGCGCATTTCCACTGCCCTCGATCGAAGAATTACTTGTGAAAGTACGGGATAGTAAATATTTTACAACTGTTGATTTAAAATCTAGATACTATCAAATACCCATTCAGGAAGACAGTAAATGTAAAACGGCATTTATAGCTAACGATCAACTATTTCAGTTTAATTTTCTTCCTTTTGGTGTTAAAAATGCTCCAAGTCATTTCTCTAAAATAATGATGGTGATCTTTTCTCCCTTAATTGGCCATAATGTTCTTGTTTATTTAGACGATATCATAATTACAGGGAAAACAGCCGAAGATCATAATAATAATATTCGTAAAGTTTTAGAAGCATTGCGACGTAATGGTACGAAAATAAATTTGTCAAAGTGCAAATTTTTCGGTAAACAGGTCGAATTTCTAGGTCACATAATAACCCCAGAAGGTCTCCAACCGTGCCCCAGTAAAGCAGTGGCTATTAGAGATTTCCCCAGGCCACGTAACTCTAAGGAAGTAGCCGGATTCCTTGGGCTCTCGGGGTATTACTATGAATTCATAAGAGGTTTTGAATAGATAGCAAGACCCTTAGATGCTTTAAAGAAACAAAAGGTAATAAATTGGGGAGGGTAAGAAGAGAGGCCTTTATCATTTGAAAGCTGCCTTAACTAGCAATGAATTACTCGCATATCCTAGATTTGATCACCCGTTTTTAGTGATAACAGATGCGAGTAACGTAGCTATTGGTGGCGTAGTTTCTCAATGAGATGATAAAGGCAGAGTGCGACCCATTTGTTTTGCTTCCCAGGCATTAAAAGGGGCAGAAAAGAATTATAGTACATTCGATCGAGAGGCTATGGGCATTCTTTGGGTTCTAGAGATGTATCGGTTCTTTTTATTAGGTTAGTCAATTGAGTTGCAAAGTGATCATCGCCCCTTACGTGATTTGTATTATAAAAATGATTTGACTTCTTGACAAGCGAGATGGATTGAGAGATTGTTAGAGTTTAATATAAATGGTTTTCACCACATAGAAGGTAAACCTAACAACGTAGCTGATGCTCTCTCTAGAGGTGCAGTAATAGGAGTAACAACTACGATACAAAAGAGGATCGAAGAACGTAGCCAAAATATTGAAGACCCCCATCAAATTAGAGAAAGGGATGTGAATTCTCCCGAGGAACAAACGGAACATGGTAGCCGGAGAGAGAGAGAGAGAGAGAGAGAGAGAGAGAGAGAGAGAGAGAGAGAGAGAGAGAGAGAGAGAGAGAGAGAGAGAGAGAGAGAGTTGCAGATGTTAGAGAGAGAGAGAGAGAGAGAGAGAGAGAGAGAGAGAGAGTTGCAGATGTTAGAGAGAGAGAGAGAGAGAGAGAGAGAGAGAGAGTTGCAGATGTTAGAGAGAGAGAGAGAGAGAGAGAGAGAGAGAGAGTTGCAGATGTTAGAGAGAGAGAGAGAGAGAGAGAGAGAGAGAGAGAGAGAGAGATATGAGCGGTGAAAGTGAATATATGTGGGTGACCGAGGACATGTCCAGGGGTGTCCAGAATGAATGCCCTGATGATGCAGGTTTGATTGACTTGGGAGGTTAGGGCATAAAAGAAGTCCGAGAGGGACAGAAAAAAGATGAATGGATGGAAAGAGTGAGAGCAGTGATTAAAGGGGAATCAGAGAGTTATCCGTCATTTCTGAATGTGCTTCGTGAGAATTTTTTTTATAGAAAATTATATCTTATATTGTGCTTGCGAGAACAAGGGAGGGTAACTTTGTGCATGGGTAGTTCTTCTTCCCTCTTTAATTAATCGAGCCATCCACATTGTACATG
>NC_090729.1:159706651-159719151 GCF_036898095.1 Palaemon carinicauda | reverse complement strand
GATAACATAATTAGGATGATATCATATTCATAAATACAGTTATGATATTAGGTTTGCATTAACTCCTATTCATAAGGTTTTGCCTCTTCATGCCACATTCTACAAAATAATCTTGTAAGTATTCTGGGAGTCACTTCATTTTCAGCCAGTATCATCTCGGCAGTTATTCCATCGTATCTTGGGGCTTTCCATCTCTTTGTTTTTTAGGATAGTTTCGACTTCAAACACACTGAACTCTTTCATGGGCACATCAAGGTCTTCATCAGATTCAGGTATATTTATCAAATTATTCCCTTCATATCTCCTATTCATAACCTCACTAAAGCGTTCCATCCAACGTTGTCTTTCTTCATCTTCTGTTGCTATAACAGATCCATATCTCTTTTTGATGGGTATATGCTTCTTTTTCCCAGTCGAGATTTCATCAATAATTCTATGAGCAATTCTTACACCATAGCCACTCCCTGAATTCATAGCTTTGCCAGCCTCATCTGCTTTACTGTCTAAATATTCTCTCCGTTTATTTGTGACTTTTCTTTTGACCTCACTATCAATACGGGAAGACTTAGCATGATCTACCTTGTAATTTTCATCACTTCTCGAAATCTTTCAACAATCAATTTCTGTCTTTGTCTCCTTTTTATAGTATCCCAAGTATTATTCGATATCCATGGCTTTCTCTTTGTAACTGCGTGTCCCAAGCCTTCACTACCAACTGACTGATATATGTTCTTATTATCACACCATTCTTCATTAATTGTCTGCTCTTCATCTCTTAGTGTCTAAGACTGCAAATCGATTCCTACATTCAATTGCAAATGTTTCTCTGTGCTCTTCTTCTAAAGGTTTAGTTGCATCAAACCTAGGTATATATATATATATATATATATATATATATATATATATATATATATATATATATATATACATATATATATACACACACATATATATCTGTTGGATGCTTTCAGTTTCAATTTTAGTATGACAATGAGGAGCTGGTGATCGCTACTAATATCTGCACCTCTATAGCTTCTTACATTTCTGAGTCCTCCTTCTCTCTTGATTGATGGTAATGTGATCTATCGGATTTTTGTAATTGCCACATGGTGATGTCCATGTATACTTGTGAATGTTCTTGTGATGAAAAATAGTACCTCCAATGACCAGATTGTTTGCTGAACAGAAACTTGGTGGAGTAATGAGAGCTTTGGGTGTGGAGGAAATGCCCCTTAAATCTGGATGAAGTCACTGGCAGTAGGGTGACGGATCGATTTTAGGACGATGGACAAATTGTCTCTTCGGCTTCTATTCTCGATGCGTGGCGGTTGATCCTACTAGAGTTAGTATGGACCGGCAAGGGTCACATGGCTATCCTTTGATGTATCTAGACAATGAATCCTCTATGGATTTAGTCAGTCATGGGAAAAGAAAATGACAGAATGGCCCTCAGTCCCGGGCGTAGCGGGGTGCTAAGAAGATGGAGTTGGAAGAGATGGGGTAGGAATGATTATGACACCAATAGCAGAAAAGGCATTAACCAAGTGGAGAGCTGTACATAGTAGATTGTTACTAGCAAAGTTCAAATCAAAGCAGTGCAATATGAGTATTATAGTTTGCTATGCCCCAACAAATCATTCCCCTGATGAAAGGAAAGATGAATACTATGAAGAACTGCAGAGAGTAACAGATGAGATCCCAGGGAGAGATGTGAAAATTGTGATTGGCGATTTCAATACTAAAGTTGGAAGAAATAAAGGGATAGAGAATATGATGGGTGTCGACGGTTGCACACACACACACACACACACATATATATATATATATATATATATATATACAGTATATATATATGTATATATATATATATATATATATACATATATATGTATATATATACACACATATATATATATATACATATACATATATATATGTATATATATATATATATATATATATATATATATATATATATACATATATATATATGTATATATATATATATACATATATATATATATATATATATATATATATATATATATATATATATATCACTCGTGATTTTCAATTTTGTAAATAAGTTACAAATACCTTATGACTGATAGAAATTAGAATAAAAGGTATGCCAGTCTAAACAGTCAAATGTTTATCCTTATTTCAGGAATCTGTGTTTAGACTTGAAATTAACCCATTTCCACCATGAAAGCTGATTAGTGAGTTTGCAAGATGTGGTTATTTATGATGAATATGTATCACTTCACTCGTGATTTCAATCAATGTAGATATCAACCACAATGGCATTTCATATAAAATTCTACCTTTGGGAACGTATATCCTCTGGAAATTCGTTTGGGATAAATGCTTTTGGCTGGGCAAGGATTCGAACCTATTCCCTTAGCCGAAACAATGCCTGCATGGACGACTTTACGAATCGAGTTATGAAAAGAGATATAAGTTAATTTAAAGTCCACTGTATGTACATATACCTTTCAAATTCAGGAATCTGTTTTTAGCCTTGAGATCAACCCATCAAGCCCCCCACCGTCAGAGCCTTATCAAGCTTAGCTCCCCTACTAGAAAAACGGTCCTACGCCCCTGTTGAACCACAGAAATGTGTGTGAAGTGCGAACTTTTAAGGGCAAAGAATCTTTAAGAAAACAGTGGATTGTGGCAATGATTTTTAGGGCCGGCATATATAGTTTTTTCCCTAGTTGCAGTTGAGGAAAAATAACGCAACAGTTACTATAAGAAATTTTCCTAACTGCCTTCCATTCACAAGCGTGGTCAACTGTAAGACACTGCTCTTGCAAAAGCCCTCACACATCTATTTTCTTTTTTGATCAAAAATGATGAGCACCAGGATTTCTTGTGAATCTTGACGAATATCTTCCGTCTTCTTGCCCAGTATTCACAGAACAGACACTAAGACAAAACTGAAAGGCTATGGTGATTATGTTATAATTACAAGGCAGAATGGGAAGAAGCCTGTTGCTTGTTTTCGGGACACGGAGCATAAAATCTTAGCAGTTCATGGTACACACAAAAATCCCACGATCCTGAGAAAGAGCGCCAAAGGATTGTGAGGAGTGCTGAAGCAATAATTAGAGAGGGTATTCTATCTATGGTTTACCAAGCTGATGAGTATGAGCCTCCATAGTTTGCATTGAGATAATACAATGTCTGTTATACCGAATAGTTTGAACGTGTTTCTTGATTGATTTGATCTACAAACGAAAGAAATGCACAAAAGAAGCGAAAGTATGTGGTTATGGATCATGGCATTATTCCATCAACAAAGTTCAAGGTTGAAGTTTAACTATCCTCATACTTCCAGAGGCATGTTAGATCCCGCCACCTGGTAGACTTATTGTTCATCATGGGACTTTGTTTGTTGTGATAAGGAAGGAAGGTATGAATCTTCAGCTATGCTTGATAATCGTCAAGCAATACCTCCATGCGCATTCAAGCAATTTGCGCTTGAGAATGCAGATTTTATTGTACTATCACTGCATCATTATAGAAACTTTCACGGCTCCATCTTCTTCTTCTTCTTCTTCTTCTTTCGACCTTATTAATTCCATTGTATAGCAGGATTGGGCTCTAGGGTCTACTTTTTCCCTCTATTTCTATTCCTTGCATCTTCTCCGCCTAGTCGTACCTCACCCATATTCGTCCTTACCGCATTCATCCATTTGATCCGCTGACGCCCCAAGCTCCTTCTCCCCATCACTGACATGTACTTAGCTCTTTTGATTGATTCCACCTCCTCTCTTCTAATTTCATGACCATAGTTTCCCCAACCTTATTGTAACATATATACCACAAGTTCTTATTTCTTGCCTTTCCCTCCTTTCCAGTAGTGATATTCCAGCAATCCATCTCACCATCCTCATCTCGGTTCTCTCGAAAAGTCCGTTCTCTTTCCTCTTACTGTTATTATTATCAATTGCTAAGCTACAACCCTAGTTAGATGCTATAAGCCCAGGAACCACAACAGGGAAATTAGCCCAGTGAGAAAAGGAAACAAGAAAAAATGAAATATTTCAAGACCATTAACAACACTAAAATAAACATCTCCTAAATAAATTATAAAAACTTTAACAAAACAGGAGGAAGAGAAATAAGATAGAATAGTGTGCCCGATTGTACCCTCAAACAAGAGAACTTTAACCCAAGACAGTGGAAGGCCATGGTACAGAGGCTATGGTACTACCCAGGACTAGAGAACAATGGTTTGATTTTGGAGTGTCCTTCTCCTAAAAAGAGCTGCATACCATAGCTAAAGAGTCTCTTCTACAATTACCAAGAAGAAAGTGACCAAGTTTCTGACCCATATGATACTACGGCCTCATAACTGTCTAACGAATCTTCATTTTGAACCTTAATTGCATTTCCTTGTTTAAAATAGTCCCAGTTATATTTCTCCATTTTTTGCCATGCCTCCTTTACTTTCTGCCTCACTGCTTTTTCGGTATCTCCTTCCTCTGTTATTATTGATCCCAAGTTGCACTGGGAGGCATAAAGTACCCCATACCTTCAAATGCAGTGGATAAGGCAGCTGTCAATGGGATGATAGAATCGTTCCTCCATTTGAAAGGGCTGAATAAATCCATAAACTAAAATCGCAGATGTACATTACTTCAGTGGTGTGTGAGGAATAACTATACAGGACATTACCAGTTTAAAATGCCTCAGCTCATCTAATACAATGAAAATTGCAAAGCAAGGTACACTTTGGATGTGTTCATGGTTGAAGTTGAAAACAAATGCAATCTGGAGTGGTTACATGTAAACAATAACCCATAAAGGTGGTGACTATAAAACTTCACAGGCAATCATCTTATCATTTGGGAACCTGCAGCCAACTAAGCTGAAACCTAAACAACCTGATACATATCCGAAAAATAATAAAGACAGGAAAAGGAAAGTGATACATATACATTTCCCACCAAAATGTATTTAAAGATGTAATTGGTACTTTAACATTGTAGCCTTGTTTTATAATTGGATTGTTATCCTAAGTTGTTAACAAAGAGCTCTGCTTACACCTCTGGTGTAAATATTAAGTCAGTTACTAATAAACCGTTGAACAGCTAACATCTCTTGAATACCTGCTTATCATTTGGTAGCAGAGCGTCCGATCTGAATTGTTTTTTTTACATCAGGAAAGTTTATACTACACACACTGCCGGTTTCCATAACTTCAAAGCATCAAGAAAAGTTTATAGTGAGTTTAATGTGGAATGCTGCAACGTAATATGACGATGGAGTAGACTTCCACCTTCACCGCCGGGATGGGGGGATTTTCAAGTCAGCTGGCAGATTCTTATTTGTTGTTTCACTTGTTGGATTCAAGTATAAAACATGATACCAAGACATCCCCTACATTGAATATTTGCTGAAGGAAGACTAGGGAATGACGGATGGTTAACGAACGTGAGCCCAGAGGATGAGATCTTCGTTTGGCTGAATTGCAAGTACTTTCTGTATGCTTAGGTCTAAACTTGGAGCTGTGTATTGGCGCTGGAAGCACATCATGAGGTAATGCTTGTAGTGGAAGAAACTTACCGAAGTAATGCTTTCACGGAGAAACACACGATGATTGTAATGCCAGTCTTTATGAATAGAGAATAGCTTTGAGTAGACTATGGAGGAAATCGAATGATAAGGAACTGTTGATATAGAATGGCACCAAAGGCCTAGTTTCGCATTACTTTGTTATTCCCGTAGTTGATAACTTTTTGTTTTGCAGTTGAACTTAATACTTCAAATTTAGCTGTAATTTTTAATTCTTTCACTTATATATATATATATATATATATATATATATATATATATATATATATATGTATATAAATAAAATCCCGTTTTGCTTTTGTGATTACATTTAAAGTTTTAATTTGTCATTATATTAACACATTAGGTATATTTGAATTCATAGTTTTTACTAGTGAGGTGGTGATTGATAATTTTACTGAAATTAATTATTTGCTCAGTATGGCTTGGAATGATCCTAATATCCCTGGTGGTGGTCTTTAGATAAATAAATATGTTTTCATTTGATACCACAGGATACAAAAATGATAACGACCTTGCTAATGATATTGATAACCTTTTGAATTTCGGGGAAATAAATAAGGTTACCGGAGAATTTGATTTTGTGAAATGTAAAACTTGTAATGGCCCTCTCTTTGGTCATATTGGTACGGAAGATGATTGTGCTAAGTTGAAATCAAAGAAATTCAAGGATAAGGACGTGAAGATTTTAATGGACCATTTCAGAAATTTGACCTGTTTTAAGTACAAGATGCTCACAATAGATAACAGAACATCTCGAACTTACTGTGACGCGTGCGAGGAAAATCTGGAAAATAGACTTAATTTCATTATGCACATGGAGTCAACACACATGTCTAAGGTTAGTGATCACAGAGTCAACGGCTCTGCTGATTCTATTAGCTCGGGGCCAGACTTAACAGATGTGTTAACACAGCAAAATGATATTCTGATAAAGTTACTGGAAAACACTTCAAAAATGAAATCTTTGCCAACTACAACTCAGATTACAAAAGCCAAGTTTCCGCCCATTTGGGTTGGACAAACTTTTGAAAGATTCAGAATTGAAATTGAGGATTGGAGCAGTAATAACAAAGATAGTGAGTACAATAAATATAACGATTTAATTGAAAGCTTAAAGAAGAATGAGAGGGTTAAGGAATATGTGATTACAGTTGTAATCGATCGTACAGCTAACAGCACTTTGAAGACAGTAGAAACTATTTTAGAGGTTTTGGCTGAGAAATATGCGAAAACTAAGGCTGAAAAGTGTAATGACATGGAGAAGATTATCGCTTTTTCTACAGATAAATCAGAAAGTTGCGAGAAATTTCTTGATAAGTTTGAAGGTTTGATGGCTGAAGTATCAAGAGAAAAAATAAATGCTTGTCTTAATTATGTATTGAGTTTATTAATGATAAAGAGAGCTCACGAAGGAGGTAAAATAACCTCGGATGAGAAGACTCGCCTTAAATAAGTTATTGAACATGGAGTGGAAAGGAAACCTCTTGATGAAGATGATGTTGCTACTAGATTGAAGATGGAGTTTAGGAAGCTGAAAATAGAAAATAATAGAGATTCTACATCAGATATATCTTTAAATACTAATACATTTTACACTGATAACAGGAGTCGTTACCAAGAGTGGAAAAAGTTCAAAGAGCTACCGAACTTTAACAGATATAGAAGATCCTCTTCAAATCCTGGATTTTGGAGAACTGCATCTGGTAACTATAGAAGAGGTCCTTCTAGAACACCGTCTCGGTCATCATCAAGAACGTCATTTAGATCGGCCTCAAGACCACGTGACAGTTCAGCAAGGAGATTTGACAGATCGTCTTCGAACTTTAAATCACAATCAGAAATGAAAGTTGATGAAAGACTGAGAAATCTTGAACAAGGCAATGAGAAACTTATGAAGGAAATGAAAGAGTTGAAAGAGATGATAAAGAAGGCAAATACTGTTAGATTTGTAGCTGAAGAAAGCAGGGAGATAGTAATTGATCACACTATGGATGTTCATTTCACGAAAGAAGTTGATGAAGTGGAAGCAATGATTGTTGATACCGGGTGCCCAAAAACTCTAGTTGGAAGGAAATGGCTAGACAGGTATCTCGATATTAACGATATAAGAAAGGAGGATTTGGAAAGTAAATCTTGTTCTCAGGGTTCTAGATTTGGTGATGGACCTGTTTTTCATAGTGCAGAAATAATCAGTCTTCCAGTTGTATGGAAAGAAAAAGATTCTGAAGATGGTTTTGTAAAGATGATAGTTGAAACATTTGTGATTGACGCCAAAAATATTCCTTTCTTGTTCGGCAAAAAATAAATTGAAGGAATGGAACGTAGATATCATGCATGATAATATCATGGTTATTAATTTCCAGAAGTCAAAAAGATTTCAGTTGCATGATACTGATGGAGGACATCAAGCTTTGCAACTATACAAGTGTGGCACATGGACTACCAATGAGACAGTTTTCTTTATGAAAAAGGAAAAAGATGTACAAAGTTATAAACAAGTTAAAAGAATTCATGAGGTATCTAACCACAAAGGAGAAGAACAGCTAATTTGGGCGTATAGAAATGCTAATCTGTTAAATGATGAAATTAGGAAAACAATTAAAAAGGTAGTAATTAATTGTAGAGTTTGTCAGAAATTCAAAAGATCTTTGGGAAGGCCAAAAGTAGCAATTCCAAAGGTAACTGATTTTAACCAGATTGTAGCTATCGATTTGAAGCAGAATGGAAATAAGTACATACTTTGGATGGTTTGCTCATTCACAAGATTTATTTCAGGTGTTGTACTTTCAAATAAGCGAATGGAAACTGTAGTCGATGGTTTGAATAATGGTTGGAACTGGCGGTTTGGTTTTCCTTCAATTGGTTTTTGGGCTGACAATGGAAATTAATTTCAGAATGAGGAGTTAAATGAATATGCAAGTAAGTTTGGCTTTACAGTAAAGTTTGGTCCACCATACTCTCCTTGGACCAATGGCTAAAATGAAAGAAATCATCATTCTGCTGATGTTACTGTGAACAAGATGCTAGAGAAAGACAAAAAGATTGATTTGAAAATGGCAGTAAATATGGCAGCATGGACACAACACTAATGTAAATATACTTGGATATGAACCCATGAGACTGGTTACAGGGAAATCAATTACTTTTCCAGGAATCTCAACAGGTAATTTAGCTACAGAGAGTTTATTTGACAGTGAAGCGATTTCAAAGATCATGGAAAGGCACCATGAGATAACCAAGAAATTTAGGGAAGAAGAATTTGAAAATAAGTTGATCAAAGCTTCGGAAGTGAGAAAGGGTAGTTTTAATGACATTAAATATGAAGAGGGTGATCTTGTATTTTATCAAGAGAAGAATAATAAAAGCTGGTGCGGCCCAGTAAAGGTATTTTGTCATAGGAACAGAGATGTTTTCATATGGATAAACGGTGATTTAAAAAAGGTGGCAGATTGTAAAGTTCAGCCATATAGAGTTTATGCCCGTGAAGACAGTGATAAAGGGCTGATTAACGAAGTAAGTAACAGTACTGAGGAGAAACTTGATAAAGAGAAAGATGGAGTAAGAAATGAATACAGAAGAAAAACCAGATCTCAATCTAGAAAGGTTGAGTCTATTGAAAAGGGAGATGAAGAGGAAAGAAACCAGAATGAAGTGAGTAATTTTATGAAATAGAGAGAGGAAAAGAGCACATGTAATAATGAAAGCATTGATTTTGTTGAGCAAAAGGGTGATTCTATTGGTGCCTATTGTCTGAAGTCTAAGAAGGCCGAATGCTTTCACCTTGATAATACCGTATTTGTTGTGGAACTCCCAATTAAATATCATAAGATGCCGGAAGTGATTGAAGCTAAAGAAAAAGAATATAAAAATCTCCAAGATTATGATTCTTTTGAGGAAGTCAAAGATTATGGACAACAAAGAATCGGCAGTAGATGGGTAATTACTAAAAATGAAAAACATGATGGTCAAAAGACTGATTATAAAGCCAGGTTGGTTGCAAGAGGCTTCCAGGAAGAGTGCAAACCTCAAGCGGATTCTCCTACTGCTATGAGGGAAAGTGTAAAAATATTTCTAGCTGTAGCAGCAAATGAGAAGTTCAATGTGCTATCAGTTGACATTAGGGCTGCTTTCTTGCAGTCTAAAACTTTAGATCGAGATGTCTTTATTGAACCTCCTAAAGATTTGAAGAAAGATGATGTAATTTGGAAATTGAAGAAACCTTTGTATGGTCTTGATGCCAGCAGAAAATTTTGGCTGAGAATAAGAGATATATTTAAGTAGGAAGGTTTGAGGAATGTAAGTGGTGATGAAGCATTTTATTATCAACATGATGGAAGCGATCTTGTAGGGATGGTAATTACTCACGTGGATGATTTCAGCATAGCAGGAACAAAGGAGTTTGTTAATGAACTCACAGAAAAAGTGCAAAGTGTTTTGACAGTTTCGAAGGTCGAAAATGATAAATTTAGATTCACTGGTATAGATATACAAAAGACCAGAGATGAAATTGTATTCTCGATGGAAGATTATGCAAATAGTATTGAAGAGATACAAGAAATTCGTAAAGCTAAGCCTGATGATCCATTGACAAAGCAGGAAAATAAAGTTTATAGAAAATATGCAGGAAAGATAAGTTGGTTAGCCGCAAATACTAGACCAGATTTATCAATAACTGCTTTATTAATGTCAATGAAGAATAATTAAGCAAAGATAAGAGATCTTAAGAGGGTAAATCAGGTCGTTAAGAGAATCCATAGCAAACCAAATAAAGTTGTGTTCTCCAGAGTTGGCAATAAAACGGATCTTGTTATTTTTGGTCTAGGGGATGCTTCTTATAGGACTGATGATAAAAGTATAGGAGAAAATCTTATTTTATTAGGATCGAAGAATATGTATGATGCTGTGCCTATCTTTTGGAAATCAAAAACAATACGAAAGGTTTGTCATTCTGCAAAGGCAGCGGAAACAAGGAATTTGTCTAAATTAGTTGATGATTCGGTATTCTTTGCTGCACAGCTTGGGCAATTACTCTTTGGAAAAGCTATTAAAGATTCAGTGAATATTCCTGTCAGATTGTTTACTGATTCTAAACGGCGACCTAGTACACGGAACGACTTATTTTCTTGAGATGAATTGCTGGAAAACGTTCTGTTTAAAATGAATCTGCATCATCTGCATAAGCCTCTTTTAACGTCGCCAAACATTGCAATTGGAAGTGACGTATAAAAATCTATCTTTCATTACAATGCTTAATGCTGAACTGCGTAACTGCAGATAGCAATTATATTATGCTAATCACTGTATTATATCCAAGACCCATACAGTGTATCTTCGGCGCCAACATCTCCCTTTATGGTAGGTGTCAATAAGATATCGGATGTATGAAGGACTTTATTAATGAAACCGTCACTTATGAATCAATTAGCTGTTGCTAGACAACTCTTTAATCTAAACGATAGAATACAAACAAATGAGCATAGAGGTATAAAATGTACATAGGAATTGTATCTCATTAATAGACTTCAAATACTAATATTGTACTCGTTGTTGGGTACGCTTCATAGAATCTACAGAACTAGTGAAGTAGAGTTCATTTCAAATAAAAATTATGATTACTTGCTTAATCAAATTCATACACGTACAAATAATAAATAAATCATATATATGTATATATATAGTATATATGTATATATATTGTATATATTTTTGCATATATACTTATAACTATACACACACAATATATATATATATATATATATATATATATATATATATATGTAATGTAAATCATCATCCTCATCAGCCATTGCTAATGAACTATAGGAAAAAGGCCTCAGAAATGACCCTCCACTCGTGTGTGTGTGTGTACATATATATACAGTATATATATATATATATATATATATATATATATATATATATATTCATATATATATGTATATGTATTTATATACACATATATTATATATATATATATATATATATATATATATATATGTATATATATGTATATATGTATATATATATATATATATATATATATATATGTATATATGCATATATGTATATATATATATATGTATATATGTATATATATATATATATGTATATATATATATATATATATATATATATATATATATATATATATAAGTATATACGTATATGTATGTACATATATACAAATGTGTGTATATATATATGTATATATATATATACTTTGTATATATGTAGTGTATATGTATATATCTATTATATATATTATATATATTCACCAACTGACCACATTCATGTAATTAACTAGCTAATGGAAAAAAAAAGGTATGGCAAACCGATATGTATGGTATTTATAGATTATGAGAAAGCTTTTGATTCTTCCAAATTTTCAGCAGTAATGAAAGCACTTCAAAGACAAGGACTAGACGACTCTTATGTTAAAACACAGGAAGTACAGCAAACCTAAAACTACATGATGATAACGATAAAATTCTCATTCAGAAAAGGGTTAAACAGGGAGACTCCATCTCTCCTACATTGTTCACGGTATGCTTAGAAGTTTAAAAACAAATCAAATTGGGAAAGCGTATTAACATTAATCCTCTGCAGAACTTCCACTTGCGTCCGTTTATGATCTTTCTAAACCAGTCCACACCCTTACACTTTCTCAGTTCGTCAATCCATCGTCTTCTGTTCCTTCCCCTGCTTCTTCTGTAATCTCTAGGGACCCATTCTGTTGTTCTTAATGTCCATCGATTATGTCATTTTCATTATATGTCGTGTCCCTGTCCATCTCTTTCTTTTACAAGCTGTTAGAACGAATATCCTGTATTTAAGTTTGCTCTCGTATCTATGTTACTCTTTTCCTGTCTCTTAGCGTTATTCCCATCATTATTTTTCCATAGTACTTTGAGTTG
>NC_090729.1:159691651-159701651 GCF_036898095.1 Palaemon carinicauda | reverse complement strand
TGCGTATCGCCATGATCAGTAAAGCTGTACTAGTCAGGGATAAAATACTAGGTTGGTTTACTGTGATCAGTCAGATTAAAGTCTCCCACCATCACTAATCCGTAGTGGCCATCGTAGTGATGAAAACTGGCCAAACTCCAGACATGAATAACGACATGTATGAGGTCTTTGTTCTAAAAATGCTGCATTTGTTGTTGTTGTTGTGGTTGTTGTTGTTGTTGTGGTTGTTGTTGTTGTTGTTGTTGTTATGGTTGTTGGTGTTGTTGAGACGCAGACGTCTAAACTATCCAATCCGGAATTAAGAGGAGAGAAGAAGGCCGGAAATGAATGTAGAGATTTATTCGAGACAGAATTGGCAGTAAGGGACAGAAAAAGGTTTCATTTTAAAACCGGATGTATCAGTTAAGGACTTAAGGTAACTGATATAAATAGGCAATGAATCTTCATTTGCAGGGATTGGATTCGGTATATAATTTCACGGGGATTTGAGACTAGGTAGCCTCTGTATCTATTAATTTAGATGCAAATTAAATACTCGTTTAACTTGTTAACGATACCCGGGAAGAAAAGATTTTATGTACGTTTTGTGCATTTTATTTTCTGCAAGTGAATTTTTGTTTTGGTTTATTGTCGTGGTGTCATTCAAACAGTGCACTGGTGAAAATACGTGTCCTGAATATCATGGTAGGCCTATTAGGGTGTATGGTTAAAGACGACGACATTTTTCAAAATTATAGGTTTTTACTGTATAGGAGCTAGCTTTCAGTAAGTTTGTATTAATTTTATTGTTTATGACAAAAACTTGTGGAACTAAGCGTTAAAAGGTTCTGTTGAACTTATTTCAGGTATTTATATGATAAATAATTAAATCTAATTTACCGATAAACTTGAAAATAAAAAAATTCCACGAATTTTGCACCTCTTGTCAAAATATTCTCAGAGGTAATCGAAACAGTTTTTCTTTTTTTTACTGGATATTAAGACAATCTTTAATAGTAGGCTAGTTGCAAACGATTCATAATCTTTACTCGGTGCAACATTTGAATTGGGAATATGGACATATTATGGAATTCAAATGAAATCGCGAGGGAATTTATCTCCTGTAACGTCACCTGGAGTGGGAAACAAATCTTCAGCTGGCAGAATTCACTAAGGAAAGTGAGGAGATTGTATCGTAGCAACGCGTACAGTATATTAGTATATCAGGCTTATTAGAGATTAAACTTTAACGCTTCCTTTTCCGGACGCCAAGGGATAGACCCAGTTTCACCTTTTATTATTATTATTATTATTATTATTATTATTATTATTACAAGATGAGCTACAAACCTAGTTAAAAGAAAAAAAAAAAAACAGGATGCCATAAGCCCAAGGGCTCCTACTGGGAAAAATAGCCCAGTGAGGAAAGGAAACCAGGAAATAAATATATTGCAAGAGAAGTAATGATCAAAATCAAGTATTTTAAGAACAATAACAACATTAAATGAGATCTTTCATATATAAACTATAAAGAAAAAGAGGAAGGTCAACAAGATGGAATAGCGTGGCCGAGTGTACCCTCAAGCAAGAGAACTCTGCTGATATGATGATGAGTGTCACGAGTGTTTATTGCATGCCCCAGTGAATGAAAACCTTTTTTCCCGGTATGACTTTAATTCATACAGTAACGGTCTTACAGGAAAGACCGACTGTTGTACTGGCTGTATTTTGTAACGAGGAATACCAGCAGTAAGCACCAATCAGAGTTTTGTGTTGCTGAAAGCTCCCGGGAATATAAGAAAACAAAGTAGACATAATCAGTAACTGTGTAGTCAGAAAATACCTTCAATAACAGCTATTCAACTACTCTATGCTTAATTCTTATTAAAGCATAAAGAGCGATGAGGATCGATAATTGTGAGCTAGTCTTTTGTTATTTGAGATTGCTAATGGAGATGATAGATTTACCTACTAATAATACCTATGTTGAATGATGATATTGATGTCTTATAAGAACACTTTTATGACGTTCTTTAGAGTCTTCCGGTGGTGGACATTCTTTTGGAGGATTATGAACAATAATTTTGTTCTGATTTAATGTTTTATTGATTTTTTTTTTATTTCAGGTTTGGGCAAAGGTTTGAACACTTATGATGCTTGGTTATTTTTTTGACGGTTACTTTGCATCTTTTCTAATGGCATCTTTAAAATTTGATTGGACGTAGACTCAAGAACTTGATTGGGGGAGTTTTGTTAGTTTGTAACATCCTAGACGGTAACAGATTTGGTTATGATTTCAAGATGGTTAGTTCATCAATCACTTTATTAGTTACTTTTTCGTGTGGGAAAATTTATGACTTAGCCAGTTTTGTTTGAATGACAAAATAACTATTTATGAAGGTTGAAAGGTTTATAACACTAGTTATCAACCGAGTCATTTTTAGTCTTTTCTTCGATGATTAAACATTCATATTTCCTGGGCCAAGGTCTCAGCTATGGAAGGGTGCGACAAATGAGCCCAATATTATCAGAGCCAATCAACTTGCAGTTTCTCCAGATGAGCTTACGTTGGGTTGCTTCACATCATCGGTCTATTACTTTTACAGTCTTTTAGCAAGATAAGTTTCTATTATGAAGGTGAAATTAAGTTTCAGTAAGTAAATGAAGTTCAGATGGCGGAATGTTTTATCAATAGCGAAAAACAGTAACGAAGCATTGGAGACTTAAAACAAAATGACTAAAGAAACTAGCTGATTCTAAGATTAGACATTTCTCTTCATAAGTAGTTGGATTAAAAGAAATTCGCTGATCAAGAAAAGCTTAGACAACGTGGGATTGCAGAAGCTGAAAATATTAATAACTGATTAAAAATTGGAAGACAATATGTCCGACAGTCATCTCTGCGTTATCTTAAGAAGAGATACATCGGTTGTGAGAAGTGATAAAAACGTTCAAACAACAATCTTTATTCTTTTAACGGTCTTTATTATTATTATTATTATTATTATTATTATTATTATTATTATTATTCGCTAAGCTACATCCTTAGTTGGAAAAGCAGGATGCTATAAGCCCAGGGGTCCCAACAGGGAAAAATAGCCCAGTAAGAAAAGGAAACGAGGAAAAATAAAATATTTGGAAAAGAGTAACAAGATTAATATAATTACTTTCTATATAAACTATAAAAACTTAACAAAACAATAAGAGAAATCAGATAGAATAGTGTGCCCGAGTTAACCCTAGAGCAAGAGATCTTTAACTCAAGACAGTGGAAGACCATGGTACAGAGGCTATAGCACTCCCCAAGACTAGAGATCAATGGTTTCATTTTGGAGTGTCCTTCTCCTAGAAGAGCTGCTTACCATAGCTAAAGCGTCTCTTCTACCCTTACCAAGAGGTAAGTAGCCACTGAACAATTACAGTGCAGTAGTCAACCCCTTGGGTGAAGAAGAATAGTTTGGTAATCTCAGTGTTGTCATGTGTATGAGAACAGAGGAGAATCTGTAAAGAATAGGCCAGACTAATCGGTATATGTGTAGGCAAAGGGAAAGTTAATTGTAACCAGAGAGAAGGGTCCAACATAGTACTGTATGGTCAGCCAAAGGACCAATAACTCTCTAGATGTAGTATCTCAACGGGTGGTACTTATTCTTATTCTTTTACTCTTTTGAATATTGAAATAATTCTGTGATCATAAAAATGATTTCAAATAAAACATTTGGACAACAATTGACAAAAGCATCAAACGATTGTCACTAAAGGAATGAATCATGCTTCAGAAGTGTTAAATCAATGTCCATCAACGAAAGGCTCAAAGCAACGTCTTGAAAGCGTCTTTTATCATTGTCACAATTGGTGATGTTTTTTGTGTGCGCTTTTTGTGGGTTTATGTAACAAAGTGTTGATATTCATGGGAGTTGAAAGTTGTACAACGAGATTTGGTATAACAATATCATTTTACGCAAGTTATACAGTAGAGCTCTTTTGAATGGCTTTTTTGACGTTGCCATGAAAGAAAATCCTTATCCGAGAATTCAAGTAAGATCGGAAATAAGGATTTTAGCAAGTCCAAAACAGAAGGACGTCCTAGAGGGCGCTCGTGTTAGGTGTTGGTGGGGTGGTCCAAGTGTGGTTTCTAGGGCCTCTGTTACGGCCCTTCCCTTTGATGAAGGAATTATCTAAATGGAAGACAGCCTGTGAATAGTGGTTTTCACACGCCCCTGATGTATACACGACACCCACAAGGTGCTCGCGCGAGGGTAGTAACCTCTGCATTCCATGCTTTTATCTTTCTCTTCTATATTTGGAAGATTTATATCAGAAAAGTGTAAAGAAGGATCCTTTTTCACCGGCCGTCATAGGTCTCTCACCAGAAATAGATTTTTCCTTCGTCAAAATCCCTTTATTACTATTGTCTTTACCATTGTTTTGATCCCACAACTACATTGTTCTGTTGTCAGCAGTGGCATTGTTTTTGTGTAATCTAGTTTTGGGATGTTTTTTTATTTCTCCACTTTCTCAGTATTTATGCAATATGCATAATGAATTGAGAAAGAACCTTATAATTCTAATTGAAAGGGATGTAACAGACTTGTTAGGAACTATCTGGAAAAATTTTATATGCCTTACGTTTTGAAAATTGTAAATTTATGAACAATTATTTAAATGTATATTTGTACATACTGCATGTATGTATGTATGTATGTATGTATGTACATAAATATATATATATATACATATATATATATATATACATATATATATATATATATATATATATATATACATATATATATATATATATGTATATATATATATATATATATATATATATATATATATATATATGTGTGTATTTATATATATATATATATATATATATATACATATTATACATATACATGTATATATATATGTATATATATATACCTGTAGATATATAAAAACTAAAAAATTCAGATATAAATTTGTATACAAACACACACTCAGAATAAGTCAATTTTCGTTCCAGATTTATATAGATTTGTAGTAGCACTATTGATCTAAATTTTTTCGATTTTGTTTACTTGTGTGGAAAATCGAGGAAGTTCGTTTTGAATTTTTCCAACCATAAAGAAGTTGACCGTTTTCGTTTTTCTTGGATTTTTTTTTTGCTATTTCATCCTGATATCTTTAACTGACATAGGGTGTCAAGGTTTTGATGCGCTCTCTCTCTCTCTCTCTCTCTCTCTCTCTCTCTCTCTCTCTCTCTCTCTCTCTCTCTCTCTCTCTCCACACACACACACATATCGTTTCTCTCTTTTTGGAAGCGATCGTTTCAGGATTTATATCCTATCTCTCATGCCTACTGCTTCCTTCATTCTGGATGAGTTCTTTTTAGGGTTACTGTTTTAACTCGACAGGGTGATGTTTTGAATATTGGAGTAGGAGAAAACCTTTGCGTGTGCGTTATTACAAAGAGAGGAGAAGTCTTGTTCAAAATAATACTTATCTACTTTCTCTAATTTGTTAGTTTTCTATTCTTGAAAGATAGCTATTGTGTGTATTTGATCTGAAGTAAGCTTGAAGTTAATTGTATAGTTCTATGGCTTGTTTACTGAACTGTAATTTTGTGTACTTGTGTCGTTCATACTATCATGACTATTGATTCCCCAGTGTCATAATCCTATTTCTTAGCAAGAACGGTTAGTTAACTCTGTAGTACAGTTCTCAAGAAATATTAATTTCTATGGTTTGGCATCTCAGTGTTTTGTTTTACAGTTCGTCTGTTACTTAAATTACTATCATTCTTGTTTTGCAGCTCATTCTTCACTTCTTAGTTTCATTTCCCCATTGTACTAATTCCCTATTGGATTCTTTATCTTAAAACATCAACAACAATAATAACAATAACTTCTGCTGTTGATGTGTCTCTTCCCTTTACCCATTCCCTCCACTCCCTCCCTTTTATCTTCACGTTGTCTTTTGTGCTGATCATCATTTTCACACTTCCAATTCCCAAACGCCCCGCCCCTTTAGGCAAAGGTTTTGCGAGGTTGCTGCTCGTAGTAGCAATTTGACTCTTATGGGGTTCATTCCGTACATCCCCTCCCTTTGATGGCCGTATTTGTATTCCTTAGCATGGTGCTATAGTTCCCCTTTCGGTAAAGTGAGGGATAAACCCACAAACTGTCTAGAAAAGAGAACCAGACGTTTCGCACCCACACGAGTGTGCCCCTTATCTATTAGGTACTATTATCATCTGATGCCTTCAATGCATTTTCTGTAACTGGAAGATGTGTACTTCTGTGCGCGAAACATCAGTTGTATACGACGAGCTTTTCCTTCTTGAGAAAAACTTATTTTGTTAAGCCAGATAGCAAAAGATGAGTGGAGCTGACGCAAAGTTTTTATTTGATAACATGGGTTAATTTCCGTTGAGATACTACCACTAGAGAGGTATTGGATCCTTTGACTGGCCAGACAGTAATGCATTGGATCCCTCTCTCTGGTTAGGGCTTATTTTTTCTTTGCCTACACTTACTCAGAATAGTCTGGCCTATTCTTTACATATTCTCGTCTTTCCTCATACACCTGACAACAATGAGATACAAAACACTTCTTCACCCAAGGGGTTAATTAGTGTACTGCAATTTGTTCAGTGTACTTGCCTCTTGGTAAGGGTAGAAGAGACTCTTTAGCTATGGCAAGCAGCTCTTCTAAGGAGAAGGACATTCCAAAATTAAATCATTGTTCTGTAGTCTTAGGTAGTGCTATAGCCTCTGTACCATGGTCTTCCACTGTCTTGGATTAGAGTTTTCTTGTTTGAGGGTACACTCGGGCACACTATTCTATCTTATTATTATTTCTTTTCTTCCTCTTGTTTTTTTGAAATGGTGTGTTGGGCAGGCTTAATAGAAGGGCGATGGATGCCTGGTGGTTTATCAAGAGGTTGTTTATTTCCTTTTTCTGAAACTTTTTCTTCTCAAAACCATCCTTACTGTCCTCCCTTCAGTTGAAGTAGCTATCCTGGAGGGTATCTAGCCTTGCATGGTTTATCGGCTCCTCCATGTCGACCAGTTTTTCCAACTTTTTATAATAGTCTATGAGTATTATCAATCACTTTATTTATAATTCTGTACATATTGTTTTTGTTATAATTCTTGTTAGTCTAATTTTCAAGTATGATGTCTCTGTTTTATTAATATTAATTCATATGCTGTCTGGAGACATTGAGCGAAATCCGGGACCAGTACGTCCTAGATTTCGTCAATGTCGTCTTCTGTATTGCAATATTCGTGGTCTTCATGCAAATATCAAACACCTTGCAGTTGCATCCAGACAGTATGATATTCTTTTGTGGTCAGAAACTTTGGTTTCTAATATGAGGCACTCATCCCAGCTCCTTATAACTGGTTTTAAGAAGCCAATAATGTTGAAACGTGATGCCATCCCCAGGGCCAGGGGAATGGCGGTGTATATTAGGACCGAGTACCCTGTGTCTCATAAGTCCTGCTATCAATGTGGATGTCATGAGATTCAGGTAATAAAAGTTTGTGGCAGGCATAACAACTTTTATTTGTGTTCGATCTACCGGAATCCAGACATGGATGATTCTATCTTTGATTGTCTTCTTACCATTATGGCTAAGATACAAGAAGATGATAGAAATGCTTCTTTTGTCTTTGTTGGTGATTTTAATGCCCACCATAGAGAGTGGTTAAGTTCTATCTCTCCTACCGATTGCCATGGCTTAAGAGCTTTAGACTTTGCCTCTGAATCAGGCTGTGAGCAAATCATAAATGAAGCTACTCACAGGTCTGGTAATTGCTTGGACCTCATATACACTGACTCCCCTGGCGTTATAACTAGTAAGGTTGGTTCTCCAGTCGGGACATCAGATCATGCCTTGATTTCATTAGTAGTGAAGACTGAGCAGCTTGTCCCTGATATATCATACTCATGGGATTTTGCATGATCTTTTGTGCTTGAATTGGTCACAATTATATAGTAGTGTAGATCCTGTTGTCCCTTTGAATGAGAATCTAGTCAACATAATTGATAGGCCTATCCCTTCTCGTGTGCTAAGGTACCGAGTAAAGGACAAACCGTGGTTCAATGATGATTGTAGACGTGCTTATTTGGAGAAGCAGGAGGCCTATCATCTTTGGATGGGTAACAGATCAGATTTGACCTGGAACAACTATACTCAGCTTCGAGCTTGTTCTCAGAGTGTTTATGCCTCAACTGAAAAGGAGTACAATTTAACCATAAAAGAAATCCTTTCTGGTACAACTCAGGAACATAAATGGTGGTCTATCCTTAAATCTGCACTCTTTGGTGTAGATGCAACAGTTCCTCCTTTACTTAAACCAGATGGCTCTGTCATTCACTGACCAAAGGAAAAGGCAACCCTTTTGGCTGATGTTTTTGACAGTAAACAGAGTAATGAAAAACTTGAACTTCCTCCTTCTTGTTTTCCTGAGGCTAAACTAACTAGTTTAGCTTTTTGATCTCGTGAGATTAAAGCTCTGTTGATGGACTTTGATGCTTATGGAGGTGTAGACCCAAATGGTATCTTTCCTTTGTTTTTTATAAAGACAGCAGATTTCCTAGCTCCAAAGTTATCTGTTATTTTGCGCATATTAGCAAGAGGAGCTTTTAGCACTTGTTGGAGAATTGGTAATGTTACTCCTCTATGTAAACGTGTTTGTGGTAGCTCAAGTCTCACTGATTACTGCCCAATTTCCATAACTCCCATATTATCTAAAGTTTTTGAACGTCTTCGGGCAAAACGTCTTAATAGGTTTGCAGAAGGTAATCATCTACTCCCTAGTTTGCAATTTGGTTTTCGTAAAGGCCTTGGAGCATGTGATTCCCTTCTTACAATCTCCAATGCTGTACAGAAATCCCTTGATTGTGGTCAGGAAGTTCGTATGATTGGCCTTGATTTTATTGCTGCCTTTGACCGTGTTAATCATGAGGCCATTATTTTCAAACTGAAACAGTTGGGAGTGGGTGGGTCGTTTCTTAGCATTGTTATCGATTTTTTAAGTAATTGATCTTAAAGAGTTGTTGATGATGGGCACCATAGTGAGTATAGGAATGAGATATCCGGTGTTCCACAGGGTAGTGTTCTTGGCCCATTACTTTTCATACTATATACACATGACATGTGGTTTGGCCTAGAAAACAAGCTTGTTGCATATGCAGGTGATGCTACTCTCTTTGCATCAATTCCATCCCCCGAATGTAGATCTGGGGTTGGTGAATCCCTAAATAGAGATTTAGCTGAAATTAGTGCATAGTGGAACTTATGGGTTATGAAGTTGAATCCTAACAAAACTCAAAGCATGATTGTAAGTAGGTCAAGGATAGTGGCTCCTCAACATCCGGTTCTCAGTATTGATAATGTTTCTTTAAATTTGTATTACTCTTTTAAAATTTTAGGTGTGATTCTCGACAGCAAATTTACTTTTGAGAAACACATTAGGTCTGTGTCTTCTTCAATTGCACAAATAATTGGCATATTGAGAAAGTCTTACAAGATTTTCGGTGATCAATGTATTCTGAAGAAGTGTTTTAATTCTTTCATTCTACCTTGTTTTGAGTATTGTTCTCCTGTCTGGTGTTCAGCTGCTGATTCTCATCTTAATTTGTTGGACAGAAACTTACGGTCTATAAATTTCTTATTCCTGATCTAGATATTAATCTTTGGCACCGTCGTTCAATTAGTTCTTTATGCATGTTGCATAAAATTTTTCATAACTCTGACCATCCTTTACATTCAGATCTCCCTGGACAATTCTATCCTGTTTGTAATACTAGGCAGGCAGTTAATTCTAATAGCCAGGCCTTTTCCATCTTGAGGCTCAATACTACACAGTATTCTAGAAGTTTTTATTCCAGCTGTTACCAAGTTATGGAATGATCTTCCTCATCGAGTAGTTGAATCAGTAGAACTTCAAAAGTTCAAAGTTGGCGCAAATGTTTTTATGTTGACCAGGCTGACATAAGTCTTTTTATAGTTTATATGACATAT
>NC_090729.1:159671651-159679151 GCF_036898095.1 Palaemon carinicauda | reverse complement strand
GAGTATCGCGGCTAAACAATTCCTTCTGTTAACAGCTACATTAGATTATTTCGACATTAGTCTTGTTCAAGTCACCGATGAAAGAAAAAGTACTTTCACATATGGTTCGATGTAAAATGATGATGAAAAAACACCATACATGAGTTATACCGGCCTAAATGACATTCAGAGAGAGAGAGAGAGAGAGAGAGAGAGAGAGAGAGAGAGAGAGAGAGATTCGGCCTGAATACATCGTTTTTAATAAATTTGTAGAACTTTGGTCAAAATTCGCCGGTAACTTTTTGAGTGGTGAAAACATGACCTCCTTGGCGGAGGTAATAATAATAATAATAATAATAATAATAATAATAATAATAATAATAATAATAATTGGGCCAAAACGTAAATTTTGAGAGAGTTCTGTCGAAGTGAGTATTGGCCCGCACACTGAGCCCTTTTATAATTTGGAATTGCAAGATATTTCTTTGGATTTATTAAACGTAGTTAGTTCTTCTTACCTTCTTAAATCCTGGAATTTATCCATTTATCCACACCTACCAAAATCTTGTAACCACATTATTACTTCCTTTCTTGCCTGTTTGTCTTTCAACAATTCCAACTCTTAGTGAAATAAAAATTCACTTCACGAACTTGTAATGTTTCTCAAGATGATATTTATTCTAAAATTGAGTTTTATGTAAGTTGGAGATATAAACTCGACGCTATCTTTTATCTTTTATTATGAGAGAGAGAGAGAGAGAGAGAGAGAGAGAGAGAGAGAGAGAGAGAGAGAGAGAGAGAGAGAGAGTCTGAGGGTGGTGAGAGCGAGAAGGGGTGAGAGTGAGAAGGGATGAGAGCGAGAAAGGGTGAGAGAGGGAGAGAATACTGAGAGTCAAAGAAGATTGGGGGCCCAAGATGTTCATTCCATACCAGTTATGTTACAAATGAACTCTATGATTAGTTGGCAGCTTGACTCTGCGTTATCCATTTCAGTGTTAAAATTACAAACTTAATTTCTAACTAAGCAGATATTATCTAGTTACTAATCTGTTGCGCTACGTCTTTATTTTTAAGGAACAAGACACCAAGGATTTAAATAGATAAAACAGAATTATATTTGAATAAGAACTAATTTTGGGCCAGAGTACATAAACAAATGCAAAAAAGCTATGTAGAATATGGTAGCAATGGAGCAAGAGGTGGGTGGGCTTTAAATAACTTGATTTCAAGGTTGTAAACAATGTTTTTCTCCCTTTTTAGCTTAGCATTTTCAGTTCGTATTGTATCACAGTATCGTTTCTTTTTCGGTACATGTGCTTATTTTTCTAGTGTAAGTACCCTGGTTTTTGGACAGCTTACTGGAAGATTTAAATGAGAATGTAGCAGTTGGACAATTTATACAGAGCTAGAAAAAGAACCAGGTGGAGGCAATTGACAGCCCACGTCGAGGACATGGCACCTTGATAGATTACCCTGGATATTTCTGATTGCCTTTCTATCAATAGTGATTTAAAAGATATCAGTTTCTCTGGAATGTACCTATATATATAAAAAATATAAGGCTATATATATAATATATATATATATATATATATATATATATATATATATATATATATATATACATATATGTATATATATATATATATATATATATATATATATATATATATATATATATATATATTTATATATATATATATATATATATACATATATATATATAAACATATATATAGTTTATTTTTAGATTTTTAACCGGGAGCCCTGCCATGCCAGCTGTAAAAGGGGAGCCCTGCCCTGCTAGCGAGAAGGGGGAGTCCCGCCCTACTGGCAAGAAGGGGGGAGCCCTGCCCCTGACAGTGAGAGGGGGGGGAGCCCTGCCCTGCCAGTGAGAGGGGAGGGGGGGGGGGAGCCCCACCCTGCCAGCGGGAAGAGGGGAGCCCGCCCTGCCAGCGGGAAGGGGTAGCCCTGCCCTGCCAGTGGAAAAGGGGTATCCCCACCCAGCCAGCAGGAAGTGGGGAGCCCCGTCCTGCCAGCGGGAAGGGGGAAAGCCCCACCCTGCCAGCGGGAAAGGGGAGCCCCGCCTTGCCAGTAGGAAGGGGGAAGCCCTGCCCTGCTAGCGGTAAGGGGGAGCCCTGCCCTGCCATCGGGAAGGGAGGAGCCCCGCCCTGCCAGTGGGAAGGGGGGATCCCCGCCCTGCCAGCGGGAAGGGGGAGCCCCGCCCTGCCAGCAGGAAAGGGGATCCCCATCCTGCCAGCGGGAAAAGGAGAGCCTCGCCCTACTAGCGGGAGCGGGGGAAGCCCCGCCCTGCCAGCGGGAAGGGGGAGCCCCATCCTGCCAGCGGGAAAGAGGGAGCCCCGCCCTACCAGCGGGAAGGGGGTAACCCTGCCCTGCCCTGCCATGCGGGAAGGGGGAGCCCTGTCCTGCCAGCGGGAAGGGGTAGCCCCGCCCTGCCAGCGGGAAGGGGGGAGCCCCACCCTGCCAGCGGGAAGGGGGGATCCCGCCCTGCCAGCGGGAAGGGGGGAGCCCAGCCCTGCCAGCAGGAAAGGGGCAGCCTCTCCCTGCAGCGGGAAGGGGGGATCCCCGCCCTGCCAGCGGGAAGCTCGGGAGCCCCGCCCTGCTAGCGGGAAGGGGGATCCCTGCCCTGCCAGCGGGAAGCTCGTGAGCCCCGCCCTGCTAGCGGGAAGCGTGGAGCCCCGCCCTGCTAGCGGAAGGGGCAAGCCCCGACCTGCCAGTGGGAAGGGGGGGCCCCACCCTGCCAGCGGGAAGGGGGGAGCCTCGCCCTGACAGCGGGAAGGGGAAGCCCCGCCCTCAGCGGGAAGCTGGGGATCCCCACCCTGCCAGCGGGAAGCGGAGAGCCCCACCCTGCCAGCAGGAAGGGGGGGAGCCCTGCCCGGCCAGCGGGAAGGGGGGAGCCCCGCCCTTCCTTTGGGAAGGGGGGAGCCCCGCCCTTCCTTTGGGAAGGGGGGAGCCCCGCGCAGCTAACGGGAAGCGGGCAGCCCCGCCGAGCCAACAATTTAGAGTTCCTCTATCAAACTTATTTTTCAGAAAAACATGAAGGCCTTTTGGAAATCCCTAACAGGCTCCAAAATCCAAAAGTCTTCAAAACTCCCCCAACTCCTTGTTCAACTCCAGTATGTTTTTCGTCCTCAATAGGAAAGTTGAATGCTTTCCTGTAAGAGCTTCAAAAGAGTCCTAGTCTCTCTGTTAGGAGAAATATGGAATACCGGTGCATTCCAAATCGGCTTCAAATTGTCATTCATCTCAAGCAGAAATGTTAGAAAAGGTAAATATAAATAAATAGTTTTGATTGTTTTATTGACTAACCCAAACTTGCAAGCTTTTATCACCGACTCACCATGAGGCTATTAAAAAGGAAAAATTTGGGTTTTGCAGTAAATGCTTCGGTGAAAGTTAAAAGAATTGTTGAGTGTGCAAATTTGAAAGAAAACCAAAATACATCATCATAAAGGGATCAACGACAAGTGGAATCGGGAAGGCAGTCATGAAAAGACTAATAACTGACTAATAACTGAGTTATTTGAAAGAATTCGGACAGAAAATACAGGAAGAAGAGGGAGACAGGAAGGAGAACGTTAGAGAAGAAATAAAGAATCCGAAAGGGAGAACTAGTTATTGTTTGTTGATCAGTTTACGATAGGGCGGATTTGAAAGGAGAAAGTAAAATCCCTAATGTTGAAGTTCCAAAAATAATGATTGTGCAAAATAAGGTGGAAACTACACAGAAATAGAGAATATTGAACAACCAGAGAAAGATCTAAAATTCTTCAATCTGAAGTAATTTTTTTTTCTCTAAAAAAGGAAGGACTTCTAAAGAGAGGCACTCCAATTGGATGTCTTACTTTTGGAAATCCCTAACATGCTCCAAATCTGAAATAGTCTTCAAAATTCTCCCAAGTCGTTGTTCGACTCTAATTTGTCTTTCGTCATCAATAGGAAAGTTGAATGCTTTCCTGTCAGAGTTCCAAAAGATTCTTAGTCTCTCTGGTAGGAGAAATTTGGAATACCGGTCCATTCCTAAATTGGCTTCAAATTGCCATTCGTCTTGAGCAGGAATGTTAGAAAAGGTGAAAAGATAGTTTTAATTGGTTTATTGATCAACCCAAATTTGCAAGATTTTATCACCGACTTGTCTCTGAAGCCATTAAAAAGGAAACAAGAGTTGGGTGATGCAGAAAATGCTTTGGTGGTGAAAGTTAAGAGAATTATTTAGTCTGCGACTTTGGAAGAAAACCAAACTACATCGTCAAAACGGAATCAACAAGTGGAATCAGGAATGCAGTTATGCAAAGTTAAAGAAGAATATTTAAGACTAATAATGGATTTATTTGAAAGGATTCGGACAGAAACTACATGAAGAAGAGGGAACAGGAAGGAGAACGGGAGAGAAGAAATAAGGAATCCGAAAAGGAGAACTAATTATTATTTGTTGATCACTTTACGATTGTGCAGATTTGAAATGAGAAAGTAAGGTCCATAATGTTGAAGTTCCAAAGATAAAGATTGTGCAGAATAAGGGGGAAACTGCAAAGAGAAAAGCTATAATTCTTCAATCTGAAGTAAATTTTTTCCCCTCTAAAAGGAAGAATTTCTAAGGGGAGACACTTCAATTGGACGTCTTCCTCTTAGCACGCTCTTATAAGAAAAAAAATTATCTAGGACCGATGAACGAATGGGTTTGGGGTCGGAGATTTTTAGTTTACGGCACCCCGGATTTGAACTTTAGGCTCCAGCTTCGGTTGCCATTTTGTGTCAGCCTCACATCATCTGTCTGTCGTCAGTGTTCGTGTCATCCAACACAAGTAACAGCTTTTAAAAGATACAAATAATGCTCCGTTCGCCTTACGGGCTGCCAACGCAAGGGCCTGTGGTCTGCCTTGTATATAGGTGGGTCAATCTAAATCATCATCATCAGGAGAGTGAAATTGAGACACGAGACCTCTTACGGTCATTGTGAAAAGGAAATTTTACTTGCAAAGGAATCAATGGTCCAATTGGGTTCCGTCGTCATGAAACGCCTTCAAGATATTCGTCAAAAGAAATTCGACCAAGAAGCGAAACAGCAGGAGTAGAAGAACTATAGTCCATTTCTTTTAGCGAGGCAGATTTGCACCGACTCGCAGCGGTGCCATTTTAGCTCGGAAAAGTTTCCTGATCGCTGATTGGTTAGAATTATCTTGTCCAACCAATCAGCGATTAGGAAACTTTTCCGAGCTAAAAGGGCACCGCTGCGAGTTGGTGCAAATATGCCTCGCTAAAAGAAATGGACTATAGTCGAATGAATACTCTGAGGAAAGAGTTCTTTGCCCTTCGTCAGGACCCCTAAAAGATCGATGCGCAATCGGGACGTCAAAACGAAAGTTAGCTTACGGGAAGAGTAGGAACTGGGTACATTCACACGCGCGCACACGTATATATATATATATATATATATATATATATATATATATATATATATATATATATATATATATATATATATATACTGTATATATATATATATATATATATATATATATATATATATATATATATATGTATATAATATATATACAGTATATATATATATATATATATATATATATATATATATGTGAGTGTGTGTGTGTGTTTGCTGGGTATTATTTTCATACCTGTTACTATTTTGCTAATTTCTAAGATAAATTAATTGATGGGGGAATAAAATATTAAAGGGGATTTTGTACAATTACGTTTTGATATAGCTGACC
Source organism: Palaemon carinicauda (assembly GCF_036898095.1). Lineage (NCBI taxonomy): Eukaryota > Metazoa > Arthropoda > Malacostraca > Decapoda > Palaemonidae > Palaemon > Palaemon carinicauda. The sequence goes on along the minus strand of NC_090729.1, from coordinate 159,673,419 downwards.
ATAACAGACAGTAAGTAGAGTATTGAGAAACTAGATCTTCCTCATTCCTGTTTTTCTGAGGCTAAACTAACTAGTTTAGCATTCAAGTCCTATGGAAATAAAACACACTTCATGGATGTTGATGCTTATGAAGGTGTAGACCCAAATGCTATTTTTCCTTCGTTTTTTATAAAGACCACTGATTTCTTAGCTCTTAAGTTGTCTGCTATTTTCTTCAAGTTATCAAATTATATGTATATATATATATATATATATATATATATATATATATATATATATATATATATATATATATATATATAATAGTCACGAAAGGATAACTGAGTTTGTGTTTTCATTTTTCCTTTCGTGGCTATAATACTTAATTATTTTATGCTCATCACGTGTTAGCTTTTGTGATTTCTACACACACACACACACACACACACACACACACACACACATATATATATATATATATATATAAATATATATATAAATATATAAATATATATATAAATATATATATATATATATATATATATATATATATATATATATATATGTACATATAAAATGATAAATTTTGCACATTTAGACTTGTTTTTCATATTTATATAAGCAATATATTGTACTCACTTAATATCTGGATTCTCTCTATACCTCGGGATCAGAGACCCAAGGGGGAATCAACTCAGAGATAATAGCTTCTGGTCGGCCGGGGAATCGAACCCTGGTCCGAGAAACTGGCAAGAAATTGGTATTACACACACATATGTATATGTACATATATATATATATATATATATATATATATATATATATATATATATATTATGCCTGTTGTAGAATTGGGTAATGTGTTTGAGGTAGCTCTAGCCTGCTGATTACCGCTCAATTTCCATCACTGCCATATTATCTGATTTTTTTTTTTTTAATGTGGTTGGCCTGGAAAGCAAGCTCTTTACATATGGAGATGGTGCTACTCTCCCGAATTTAGATCTCAATATACTACACACATAACAACTAATGTATCTGTTTTTAGTGTACTGTAGGACAAAGGCCTCAGACACGTACTCTCATGTCTGGGTTTTTTTCTGGCTCGATATAGATAGATTATCTTATTTTGTAGATATTTCCGTTAACTGGAATAGTGATAAAGGAATGAGACATAAACTGTATAAAAAAATCTGAGTGGCACCACTTATTCATGGAAGCATGCTTCACAATGCAAGTTTTTTTTTTTTTTTTATGTAGATTGTAATATCGAAGAGTAAGGGAAATGGAATACAGTGCTCCAAATGCCCTATCTCTGAATCCAGCTAATGAATATCTTGTCTTGGCTTCACGCAAATATCAAATAGTTCCAGGTTGGAATGGTCCAGTGAAGATGTTTCATGCTGCCGCTCGGGAGAGATTTCTTTTTTGTTTGGAGGGATAGTGAGAAGCTAGGAACTAATATTGACGGTCTAATACGAGCACCGGAGGGGAAGGCCATTCATTTTGAAAATAATGAGAATAATTGATAGATATATGATCAGAGAATGAAAGAAAGGACCACAAATGATAAAGAATGATATAAGGGAATAGAAATGTTAAATAATAAATAACTAACAAGACATGTCAGGGATAGAGGAAGAAGCTCAGAAAATAACATCTGAAGAATGAGAGAAAATATCTAGGAATCCAAGGGTATAGCTCCTCAGCTGTGTGATTTAGTGATTAAAATGACAATCAAACATTTATTTTCGAGATATTTTAATATTTGTTTTTTCCCTTTCCTGCTTAC
>NC_090729.1:159664151-159666651 GCF_036898095.1 Palaemon carinicauda | reverse complement strand
CTGCCAACATTGAACGCTTGTCCCCGTTCGTTAGCTTTTATTCCAGACACGTGTCCACACGTGGCCATGATCCTACTTATCTATTATCAAGGACGATATTACATTTTCTTTTATGTTCTCTTACAAGTCATTATCCAAAAGAAATTTCTGTTTGGTTTGAATAGTTTTACATTGTAAAGTAGGATGACGTTAGCCAAATTGGAAGTTATGAAAAAGAAATTCGAGGCCATGAAAGTGAAATTAAGAGTCAAGAAAGGGATCTTGAAGGTTATGGAAGTGAAATTATAGGTAACGAAAGGGAAATTGGAGGTCATGAAAAGGAAATTAGAGGTCATGAAAGTGAAGTTGATTTTGAAATGGAAATTCTGTCTTGAAAGGGAAATTAGGACATGAAAGGAGAATTTGAGGTCATTAAATGGAAATTGGAGGTCATGAACGGGAAATTCAAGGTCATTAAAGGGACATTAGAGGTTAGGAATAGGCAATTAGTGGTGATGAAAGGGGAATTCGAGGTCATGAAAGGTAAATTTGAGGCCATGAAAGGGTAATTAGAGGTCATGCAAGTGAAATTAGAGTCATGAAAGGGAAATTGGAGGTCATGAAAGGGGTCTTTGAGCTTAAGAAAGTGAAATTATAGGTCATGAAAAGGAAACTGGAGGTCATGAAAGGGAAATTCGAGGTCATGAAAGTGAACTTGGAGATCATGAAATGGATATTCGAGGCCTTAAAAGGGAAATTACATGTCATGAAATGGAACTTGAAGGCCATGAAAGGGATCTTGGAGGTTATGAAAGGGAAATTGGAGGTCAAGAAAGGGAAATTAGAGGTAATGAAAGGGAAATTGGAGGTCATGAAAGGGAAATTAGAGGTAATGAAAGGGAAATTGGAGGTCATGAAAGGGAAATTGGAGGTCATGAATGAGAACTTTCAGATCATGATACGGACCTTGGAGGTTATGAAAATTAAATTATACGTCAGGAAAGGGAAATTTGAGGTCATAAAAGGAAAATACGAGGTCATGAAAGTTAACTTGGAGATCATGAAAAGGAAATTCGAGGTTTTCAAAGGGAAATTAGATGTGATGAAAGGAAATTTTGAGGCCATGAAAGCGAAATTGGAGGTCATGAATGGGAAATTCGAGGTCATGAAAGGGAAATTAGAGGTGATGAATGGGAAATTCGAGGTCATGAAAGGGAAATTAGAGGTGATGAAAAGGCAATTAGAGGTGATGAAAGGGAAATTAGAGGTCATTAAATGGAAATTAGAGGTCATTAAAGGAAAATTTTAGGTCAGGAATGGGAAATTTTAGGTCATGAAATGGGAATTAGAGGTCATGAAAGGAAAATTAGAGGTCATAAAATTGAAGGTTATGCAAGGGAAATTGAAAGTTATGAAAGGGAACTTGGACATCATGAAAGGGAAATTCCAGTTCATGAAAAGGAAACTGGATGTCAGAAAAGGGAAATTAGAGGTTATAAAAGGGATATTGGAGGTCATGAAAGGGAAATGTGAGGTCATGAAAGGGAAACTGTAGATCATGAAAGGGAAATTGGATGTCATGAAGGGAAATTCGAGGTCATGAAAGGGAAATTAGAGGTCATGAAAGGGGAAATGGAGATCATGAAAGGAAACTTCGAGGACATGAAAGGGAAATAAAAAGGTTTATAAAAGGGGTTAATTCTTGAAAAGGGCAACTTTACTTCCGTCCCTAAATCCTTCTTCTCAGATTGTCATAAATAACGTAATCTTTATTGTTGGAAATATCTTTCCCCTGTCTTGACGTTTGTCAAAAAAAAAAGAAAAAAAAAAACCCTAAGCAAAAGGGAAAATATGGTAAAGTTAAACACTAAGCTAAATATTAAGATTGTAAGAATTGTTTTAAGAGTTAAATATATTGACGGAGTTCCTCACAGTTGAGATACTTCTACATGTTGAAAGAGTTATGGAATCTGATAGTCCAGACTGATGTAAATTGTGTAACCATTCACTTACGGGAAAAAAAGTATGGTGAATCCGTGCGTTGTCACCGTTAGTGAGTAATGCGGTATTCGGCATTTTCTTGCTAAAGATTCAATAAATAAAAGATTATTATTATTATTATTATTATTATTATTATTATTATTATTATTATTAGCTAAGCTACAACCCTAGTTGGCAAAGCAGGGTATGCTATAAGCTCAAGGGCTCCAACAGAGAAAAATAGCCCAGTGAGGAAGAAAAGGAAAGGAAATAAATAAACTACAAGAGAAACAGTGAACAGTTAAAGAAAATTAAGATAAGTAACAACATTAAAAATATAAATTCTTTAATAAACTATAAAAAGAGACTTATGTCAACATGTTTAACATAAAAACATTCGCTGCAAGTTTGAACTTTTGAAGTTCCACAGATTCAACTACCTGATTAGGAAAATCATTCCATAACCTAGTCACAGCTGGAATGAAACTTCTAGAACACTGTAGTTTTGAGACTCGGGATGGAGAAGGCATGACTATTACAA
>NC_090729.1:159654151-159656651 GCF_036898095.1 Palaemon carinicauda | reverse complement strand
CTCTCTCTCTCTCTCTCTCTCTCTCTCTCTCTCTCTCTCTCTCTCTCTCTCACACACACACACACACACACACACAGGATTTGGCAAAACAAAATAAAAATAAAGCAAAAATAAATCCTCCACATTCCTCCCCCCTTACTTTGCCAAATCCTTCTCACACAACACTTACATTATTTTTTTCATAACCCAGTCGCAGTCGGGAACGGGACCTCTACTCCGAGTAACTGGGCCTCCATATACTCTCTCATTCACTTCTTCCTTATCACAATCATTAGCTACATTAACACTATTCCTATCTAAATCCCTATCATCTAATATATCATGTACAATCATATCTACCTCGTTCTCATCTGGCCCTATAATTACACTCATTTCTGTAAACAGTTCATCCATTTCATCAAAAACATTCTCAACTTTAGTAAAAGATTCATTCATACTACTAATCATTCTCCTATCTCTCACTCTCGCATTCGTCATCCTTTCTTTTACATCACCTAAGGAAAAGCCACACACACTATAGGTATCATTCATACTCAGCCATGATTCATCTGTATTAACACATTTATCTTCCATACACACTTGCACATTTACACCCTTGTCATACTTATTTCTATTCTCACTTTTACTTATAAAATTTTCCCTTTTTTCATCCTTACTTAAAACTTTCAAACGCCTCTTTTTCCTATATTCAACTAACACTAATTGTTTATTTTCCAGCCCTAACTTCTCATGCATACTAGGTTCATACTTGCTCATTTCCAACCAATTACTCATCCCATTCTCACAAACATTAATCCTATTCCTTCCACACACACAGGAGGACTCACCCAGCTGAACCCTCTTACACTCTAGTTTCCCGAACATCCTGGCTGATTTCCTCCCTTCTTCCTACATACCCTAGCTACATGCCCATCTGCACCACATTCAGTACACTTACCCCGTGGCTCCTTGCACATTCTAGCATAATGCCCATCCTTACCACAATTACCGCAAATCACATTTGTACGATTACTCCGACATCCACTCGCTATGTGCCCTGTCATACCACACCGATAACATTTTACCCCTTTCTCTTTCGTGCACTCGCTAATTCTATGCCCTACCTCACCACATCCAAAACAAGCACCAAGAGCCCATCTACATTCATTCTTCTTATGTCCTACTTTCCCACATCTATAACACTTCTCTTCACGGATACAACTACCTGACCTATCTTGCGGCGCACTAGCACTCCTATCCCTCCAAACCTGATTCCCTTGCCTAAACCCTTCATTTGTCCTTACAGGTATTCCCACATTACTCGCCCTAACACTCCTATCTACTACATTATCAGCTACCCTCATTGGTCCTCTCAAAATTGCGTCCTTATAACTACCAAATTCTATTACACTTTCTTCCATTCCAGTTCTTACACTCACAGATTTACTTTCTTTCATGCACCTATCTAACTCATAATCCTCAACTATCTCTAGTATATCATCCCATGTCAATCTCTCTTGCGTCCACCTCATTTTCTCTTTGCGTTTCAAATTAATAAATTCACACACATTCTCAGGTACTGTTGCCAAAAACTTCCTCATTAACTCCTTATTCTCATTTATACCTTCATCCCCATACTTCTTCCTAGCTAAAGTTTCCAACCTACATACGTACATTGATATAGCTTCTCCTGCATTCATCCTTGCCTCATCAAAATCATTCTTACGCTTATACTTAACACTCCCTTTCATACGTTTTACCTGCTCAATTATTCTCGTTTTCACACTTTCATAATCAACGTCCCCTACACTCATTATCACTCCATACATCGTCAACAAATACCCAGTCAAATATTCTCCTAACTCCCTAGCCCAAACTCTTTTACTAACACCATACTTATCCTGACAATACCTCTCATACTCCTTGAAAAAATCATTTACATCCCTACTGCTATGCTCATTGAACCTTTCACACCGAGGTACCTCTCTCATAAACACAGTCTTACACACATCACGTTCATTCTCACTGCTATCATCACTGTCTACTCCCTTGTTACCTTCTTCCTCATTCGAATATAATGAATCCACTTCCACACTTAAATTCCTATCCTTAACCATTCCCTTCTTACCCTTTTTCTTACTTACCACTTTCACCCATTCACGATCGTCCTTGCTATCAGCCTGATACTTTTTCTTCTCTTTCTTCACATCACTTTTACCTTTCCTTTCATCTTTCCTCTCCCCTTTCTGTTCATCCTTACTATGCCTAATTCCCTTATCTTCATCACCATCACTATTACTACTATCACTATCACTTCCTTTCCCATTATCACCTACCTTAACCTTCTCTTTCACTACCAACCCATTACCCGAAGCTGAGGACACTCCTCCGACTGCACCTTCACCCATTATAGTTTTCATCATCCCCATGACTTGCCCCATCATATCTTCCATTCGTTTCTCCATTCGTTTTTCATTCTCTCGCATCCTCATCTCAACACATTCTTCCACTCTCTCTACTG
>NC_090729.1:159644151-159649151 GCF_036898095.1 Palaemon carinicauda | reverse complement strand
ATCTTCGCTAAAGCAACCGTGAAAATCCTTGCATACATCTTTACACAATCCTAATGGTTAAGGATCAAAATAAAGTAGATATAAATTACTCTTCGGAGATGAAAAGGAAGATGGAATTAGTCACGAGAGGAGCGATATCATATTTTTTGAAGAAATAAGAAGAGAAATATTTAGAGTATTGAAATTAAAAAAGAGGTTACAGACATTGTCTCTAATTAAATATATTTTAGGGCTAACCCATACATGGAAATCCCAGGTAGCTTTTTTCATTCCTTTTCTATTCTAGTTATATTCTTATCATGATAATACCAAATGCAATATTGGATATGTGTTTACAGGATCAGTTGCGAAATTGAATTTCACAACGCAGTCTTTAGCAACAACATATTCTAAATACGATTTTGTTTTTTTGAGCATATTATTGAAAGCTTAAAATAGTAGAAGAATTTTATTATTAGATTAATGTTAAAGGCTTATAGAAGATTTAATAAAGAAATATGATACCCCTCTTTATAGTTTCTAAGTTATTGGCTATAACTAAGATCCTGATTTCCTTCATGCAAAGTCTACGGCTGAAATGATGTAATGCCTCATATAACCTGGACCTGTTTAAAACGATGTATGGGGAGGGGGGGGGGGGGGGGTGGGGGGTGGGGGGGGGTGATTTATCCCGAAGGAAACGGTTTGTTGTCTCCTGAGGGACAGAATATTCTAGGGAGACCATAAGCCCAGAGGGAATGCTGAAACTTGGCAGTAGTGGTATAGAGCCTTACGGTATAGCAATGGAGTATAATCTCCAACAGATAGTTCACAAGGCATAGATAAATTATACTGGAACTTATTCCTAGATTCCATCTGCAGCATAATAACATTAGAGGTATTATGGATTTTCTTGCGAAAGGCAGAAATTGCTATCAATATTTTAAGGTCTTGTCACTCACCCCATGGTGGGCCTTGCCGTAGTCGCCTACATGGTGCCCTTTATAACCGTGGTCGTCGTGGTGGCCCTTGTTGCCCTTGTAGCCGCCCTTGTCGTGATGCCCTCCATAGTGGCCTTTATGCCCTTTGTGCGATTTGCCTCCTCCGTAGCCTCCGTATCCTGTGAGTGACGGTAAATTGTAACAATGTGGTCATAAGGTATAAAAGAAAGGACAACAGGTGAAGGAGAAGTTGTAAAACTGATTTATATTGTCCTCAGACATTAACTTATTCTTTGATATTCTTAAATCTTATGAAATTTACTTCCTGTATTTTTATTAATATTTTAGTATAATTCTATCAATCGAGTCATTTGGTTCCTTGTTTTCCTCATTGAAAGCATTTAGCTCCGTGAAATCTTGTTTAGTATCCAAATAACTATCTAGGTGTTTTGAGTTTCAATTTGTTTACGTTATGGACATAACATTCATTCTAACTGATCGTGACTTTAAAAACAGAGAATCAGAAGTGAATTCCCCAAGATTTTGGTTTTATTTAAACAGAATTGATAAAAAAGAAGTTTTTGAGAATATGTTCCGTACTCGACAAAAATCTCAGATAAGCAGATCATTGTTTAATAGTGTCCAAAGGAGGTCTATTTTTGAGTGTGATCTTGAAAACTCTAAGCATAATTTTTTTGCTTATTCAAAAGTATTATTATGGATTGGATTTTGTAACGACAACAATAATAAAAATGATGACGAATATTGATAGTGGGTGGTTTTGATGAAAATATTATGTAAATTCTATACAGTAATTTTACATTTAGAATGTGAAATGATTCATGAGAATAATTTTGTATTTCAATCTTATGGAAATTTTTGAAGAAACAAAAAAATATATGATATGGTTCCTCTTGTTGATTATATGCTTGGCTGAATGTCACCTTGTGAGGAAAGATTCATAATAGGATTTTCAGGATTTTGAGCTCTCTCTCTCTCTCTCTCTCTCTCTCTCTCTCTCTCTCTCTCTCTCTCTCTCTCTCTCTCCCTCTCTCTCTCTCTCTCTCTCAGTTAGATTTCCATCAATTGCTCTACCAATAACTGAATGAATTAATGAAGTATTTGAAGTTTTCTGAGATCATGATATCAGAACCCAATAACTGAAACCAGTTACCTTTTTATGGATCAGCTTTTAATGATCTGTTTGAAAAACCTCTCTATTATATTGGTCTTTCCTTAGTACAATTTGATGTTAAGGAATCATTTGTTTCTAATCTTATTTAAGGTGTTCTCGCTTCCATGTTTGGCGTTCCCCTTTTCATTTGAGATGTGGTTTTAACTTATGTTGGTATGAAGCTTCTGAATCACTTGTATGATTGGTTATGAATTATTTGTATGATTGTTTATCAATCATTTGAATTAGAGATTATGAATAATTTATGATTGGTTATGAATCAATTGTATGATTATTTATGGATCATTTCTGTAAGAGCATATGAATAATTTGTATGATTGTTTATGAATAATTTGTATGAGAGCATATGAATCATTTGCACTATTGTTTATAATTTGTATGATTGCTTATGAACCATTTGTATGAGAGCTTATGAATAATTTTCATGATTTGTTATGAATCATTTGTACGATTGTTTACTTAGAATTTGTATGAGAGCTTCATATATACAAACTGATACAGAATTAGAACTGCAATGCCTTAAACTTACCGGTGGCAGCTGGAACGAGGTCGACCTCAGCTACGACAGAGTACTGGTGGCTTCCTGCTGGCACGAGGTCTGTTCCCGCCTGGTGTTCGATGAGGCCTCCGAATCCGTAGTCGCCCTCCGGGGCCCCGTTGGACACTGCGATGCCTATGGCCAGTATTGTCGTCGTCAGCAGCATGAGGCTGCCTATTGTCTGTTGTGTAAAACAAGTGGTAATTATCTTATTTATCTAGTATTATGTGGTATCAACTATTTTATTTTTTAAAGAAATTTTGCTTTATATCTGCATTATTATTATCATTATAATTATTTCGTGGTAGGGGAACCTCTTTTAGGCAGGTTGAGTTAAAAGTAATGGCTGCATCGGCAGAGTTTATTTTCTTATCCAATTTTTCTATTTTCCGGATAATTCTCTTCTTTAGAGCGCTGCAATCAGCCAGCAGACTTGAAAAATTCATCAGTCAGGTGAATGACAAAATCGGGAAGACTTTTCAATTCATCAGTCAGGTGAATGACAAAATCGGGAAGTCTTCCCGATTTTGTCATTCACCTGACTGATGAATTTTCAAGTCTGCTGGCTGATTGCAGCGCTCTAGAGAAGAGAATTATCCGGAAAATAGAAAAATTGGATAAGAAAATAAACTCTGCCGATGCAGCCATTACTTTTAACTCAACCATTATAATTATTATCATTATTGTGATGATGATGATGATGATTATTATTATTATTATTATTATTATTATTAGTAGTAGTAGTAGTAGTAGTAGTATATTGACTTAGTTTCAAGAGTTAATTATTAACGCTTTACGTATATCTATATTCAAATGTTTTTCGATCAAGATACATTATTAATATCATCATTGCGATTTATTTCATTGATTTGCATTGTGTAATTGATAGATTTTCACCTAACTTATCTTTCCATCATTATCGTATTATTTACACTATCAATTGACTCAAATACTTGTGCACCCTAGGAATATAATGGCTGATGAGGGAAAGTTTATTGTTATTAAGGTCAATGATACGGACATGCTAGCCATAGTTTCATCTGAGCTGCCATCTTAACAGGAAGTAGGTCTTGAGAAAATGAGGATTTCCTTTGGCCAAGTAGCCAAGTAGGGTTCACTGGGTATCATATTTCCATGGGAAAGGAAAGATATATGCACTTCACTGAGCTTTTAAACATAGGAATACATATCTAGATCAAACAAATCGGACAACTACAAATACTTCTAACCAAGACTTCAATTTCAGACAACTAATCGGCAGCCAGCTTATAAAATAGCTTCCATCTCGAATTTTCAATTGACCAAGCTGCCACATTTGATTAGTATCACTTGGAAAACAAGTGTTTCAAATATTGTGCTTGTATCATCATTTACAGGATTCCTTTAAAAAATTTCTGTAATCTCCTGTGGGCTACTAATTGGTCCAAATAATCTCAGTTAGTATTTGTGGCCGTTAGTTTTTACTTCGAAAGGTAGATTTTTCCCTCTCAATCTGATTCTTCAGTTATTCCAGTTTTAGGAATTTTTAGAGAATTATCGTCATTATTAATTCAAGCTTTACCTTTTCCCATATGTAATTTACAAAGTGATGATATTGATTACTGTCGAAATTCATTTGATTAAATAATCTTCAAGATTTGAAGTGCGTAATGTTTATTCTTTCTTAGATATCCAATTAAGTATAAGTTTACTCTTATTTTATTTCTGAATTTTTTTACGACTTTGTCGTGATACGACTAATTTCTTTGAGTCCTTGATGTTCATCTGAGCATTTAATGGCGACGATGAAACCTCCTTTCAAATATATCATTCCTTTTTATTTAATAATACTTATTAAAATGAAAATAGGAAGTCGAAAATATGTGAGAAAGCGCCGGCTTATCAAACATCCTGAAGGCATAGAAATGAAAGTTGATACCTGTGATATGCAGAGGATTACATCCTCTTAGTTACAGTATTACGTTGTGTAACACAACACGTGCGGAGTGTAGATAATCCTATTATTCTCTCACTGTGTATAACTTAGACATTTAAATTTTTCTATTTCTACGCGATGGATCAAACACCTGGAGATAAAAGTTTTAAATGTAACATTAATTAAACCATTCCTTATCTTTTATCAGCAAAGAATGGTTTGTGATCCCTACATTTTTCTAATATAAAGTCTTTACTCAAAACTGGTTTCTATTCAGAAGTCAGGCCTTACCCGCCCAGTTTCGCGGTTTCTCATGGTGGTCGGCTTCTTCGGTTTTCTCTCTCGCTGACGAAGAAGAAAGCCAGGAACCTATCGGAGGAAAGATGGAGGAGGAGGAGGAGGCTGTTTCGGATCGAGAGAGAGATCGAGACT
>NC_090729.1:159639151-159641651 GCF_036898095.1 Palaemon carinicauda | reverse complement strand
TCCACATTCAAACTTGGCTGAACCTAAACTGTTATTCTGATATCAGAGCTCAGGTCCTCTTTCAGTTATACTACTTCTCAATAAAATTCCTACCATATACCTTACTTGTTATACCTAGTAAAGTTATGCCTATTTGGTTCTTACAATTCCTTTTATTACCTTCAGTTTCATGAAATGAATAAATATTTTTGCCACCTATTCTCTATAGAACTCTTCTTCTCTGAACATAACCATCACCATACTGACTCATCTCCATTGTAATCCATTCAACTGGCCAATCTCTAATGTACCTCTTAACTACCTCCTTAGATCCTCAACAGTCACTTCCACAAGCATTGACAGCCTTACATTAACCCTTCCCAGTCTTACCTTAATTCAGCCATTCTACTCCCATCTTGTCAAAATTCAACAAACCTTCAAAATACTCACTTTATTCACCCAGTATTCTATTCACAAGCAACAGCATTTATCCACTCATATCCCCTCACATCTTTTATCTTAGATCCATTTGTTCTTTAGCCTGTTCATTTCCCCGTAAAATCTTTTTATTCTCTTAACTACCCTATCCATTTGCCTTGTATGCTTGCACCTGCTGTTATCTCATCTCATGCAATGCTGATTAAAATAATCTCTTTTTTTCCCTTCACTTAACCCTTTGCCTCATCATTCCCCCATTTACTATGTTTGCGGCCTCTCCATTCCTTCCTATACTCATAAATGCTTCTCGCCCACCCAAAGATCTCATCTCTTAATTTGATATACTCTCTCTCTATGCACATTTCTTCCTCTTGTTTCTTTAATATTTGCCAAACTTCCCCCATTTTATTGTTAAATACTTTCTGAATTTCCTTCTTATCCAACCAGTGTGTATTAATTACATCTGCAGCCATATTTTCACTCTTTCTCTCCAACTTATATCTATCTAAATTTTTGTTACATCCAATTACTTGGTATATAAACCTCAGCCACTCATCTTCTCAGCATCACATCTACCAACTTACTCTTCAATTTACTCTGTACCAATATACAAAACTTTTCCTCACCATATTTTCTTTCTCTAGTATACATATGCATGTTTCTTTGGAGATCATGTATTTCAATTAATTGAGCTTATTTAAGAACTAATATTCAATAAACTTTCCATTCTAATATATTTAATGAACGCCATACTTATGAGCAATTTTATTTGTCATTCACCTTTGCATCTAAATCTACATAGACATTCTTCCATGTTTACCAAAAGAGGTTTGGCACAAATTCAGTTTCTTCATAAAAAGCTTTAACTTCTTATTCACTAAGAGCCAAAACATCTAGCTATATCATTTTGAAAAACTCAGTTACCATATATTTCTTCTCATATGCTGCACATTCATGCAAATTAAAAACCCATTACCAAATCATCTACTTTTGATTATTTTATTTTTGCAATAAATCACAGGATATTTTGATGATAAGATTACAATTATTTTTTCTTATCATGTTATATTATTGCAAATTTTATTGCCTTAAGAGTAGGTTAATCTATAATTTATGGGACATATCCACACACCTAGAAGTCCAACTATTAACTAGCAGCTCCTCTGCCTTGAGGTACAATATATATGCAACCTATGCCATCGTCATTTCCTAGTGTAGCAGTGCCCAGGTTGTATCTTGCTTCCAATCCCCAAACATACTTATCGAAATAAGATGACATTGGCCTCAAGAGGGACAGGTTTATTCACCATTAAGATAATATTTCTTTTATAAGTAGTTTCACACCCAATGTTCGATGTTCCTCTGCCTTGGGACACTTGTGTATGATAATTCTAGGCCGGTGTCACTTATTAGGGCAGCAATATCAAAGGCATAGCATTTATTCTCTTAGCGGTAGCAGTAAAATTTGAGTGATTTAATATATATATATATATATATATATATATATATATATATATATATATATATATATTTATATATATATATATATATATATATATATATATATATATGATAAATTTTTTGCACATTTAAACTTGTTTCTTTCATATTTCAAATAAGCCATATATATTAATACATTAAAGTCTGGATTCTCTTAATGACCTCGGGATCAGAGCCCAAGGCGGAACCGCCCAAAGACTATGATATCGGACCGGTGGGGATTTGAACCCCCGTCAAGGATATCTGTATGCCAGTGACCATACCACTCCGACTACTCCGCCACTCCGGCGGATTGGTATGGTCACTGGCATACAGATATCCTGGACGAGGGTTCAAATCCCCGCCGGTCCGATATCATAGTCTTTGGGCGGTTCCGCCTTGGGCTCTGATCCCGAGGTCGTTAAGAGAATCCAGACTTTAATGTATTAATATATATGGCTTATTTGAAATATATATATATATATATATATATATATATATATATATATATATATATATATATATATTATAATTACCACCAAATTACAACCCTCGTTGGGTAAGCAAGATGCTATAAGCCCAAGGGCTCCAACAGGGAAAAATA
>NC_090729.1:159621651-159626651 GCF_036898095.1 Palaemon carinicauda | reverse complement strand
TGGGAGAAATTGATTTTTTAATAAATTTTCTAAACATGAAATTCCTACAAATGTCTATTATTGGAAATAAAAACCGTTGTAACGAACCTGGCGTTGTTTGTAAAATTCATTATATTTTGGTTCTATTTATGTTTTTGTTTACAAGTCAAAAAATGGACGCATCGTAATTTCTCACATTAGTTTGAAGTTTGTATGAGATTGGATAGTTTAATTTAAATTGACAATTGTTGTATTATGAAAATTCAATATTTCTAAGCCAACATTTGTGTATTTTCTAAATGCAAAACAAAACCTAGAAACCTTTGCGCTGAACTTTTAACATTTATTCGTGTGTGATGATTGCTTTTGATGAAGACCGAGTTTAAAGCAATGGGGAAAATGAGCTGGAATACTTTTATTTACCGTTATTAAAAATTTGATGCCTGTAATGAACGCTTGATATTCTAATTAATGTTTTTCTCCACGAAAATTATGGCCAGTATAATTTCTAAATGAGTCTGTATTTTCAGGGACTTTTAAAATGACAGTTTGTCATTGGTTTATCATTGGTCAATGTGGACATTTTTTGTCGTTAAAATAACGTGACATGTATTCCTTGTTTGTGTTTCAAGACAACTTTTGGATGGTTCGAGTTCAGGTAATTCAAATTCGAAGTACAATTAGTTAACTTTGCACTGATATCTTTTGATTTATGATGAACAAAATACATTCATGGCGAATAAATTCGAGTTGTTCTTGAAATATATTTCCTTCATCAGCAAGAATGACTGGTCAAACAGACAAACAGATAAGAGAAACGCGGGCGTGGGTGGGGGTGGGGGTGGGGGTAGATGTAATGATAAAAGAAATCACCCATCAAGCAAAACTTGATAATTTTTGGTCGAATTCTTGGACTCGACAGAAAACGCGCAAGTTTTTATTATACCAACGGAGCACATGAATGAATTCATCTCTCACTTGCCTAATAACTCTATTGATATAATAATAGAAAATATCGAGTAGAGGTAACATAAATAATCTTATGATGATAAAAGAAAATGTAAATCTTATTATATGCAAAAGGGAAAGAAAGTTGTTAGTACATCCTTATTAGTTGTTTTAAGTTAAGGTTAAAAGAAGGTCAAAACTCGTTTAGGAAAAAACTATTCACCTTTTCTTTGTGTCCTTTGTTGTGGTGACCTTTGGATCCGTAGTGGTGACCTTTTTTGCCCTTCTTTCCGTGATGGTCATCGCCGTAGTACTTGTGGTTCTCGTGGTGACCCTTGTTGTGCTTGTTGTGATTGTCGTGGTAACCCTGAAAAAGAAAAGAATAAAAAAAAGTTTAGTTTATTATTTTCATGTTGAAGCTGATGCCATTGACAATTCAGTGTCCTGATATAGCCGAAGCCAAGAGAAGGAAAAAAAGAGAAGAAAGAGCTTCCAGATTCTGGAAGGTCTTGTTTCTCCTTTTCTTTGGACTCCAGAGACCGCAGATCTTCTCCAATCCTTCCTGGAAGGCCCATTGACTTTTTTTGCTCTGGAAAACTAATAACTTGTCGCCTTTCGTAGAATGCAGCTTCGCTAAAGCAACCGTGAAAATACTTGCATACATCTTTACACAATCCTAATGGTTAAGGATCAAAATAAAGTAGATATAAATTACTCTTCGGAGATGAAAACGAAGAGGGTAGTCACGAGAGAAGCGATATCATATTTTTTGAAGAAATAAGAAGAGAAATATTTAGAGTATTGAAATTAAAAAAGAGATTACAGACATTCTCTCTAATTAAATATATTTTAGGGCTAACCCATACATGGAAATCCCAGGTAGCTTTTTTCATTCCTTTTCTATTCTAGTTATATTCTTATCATGATAATACCAAATGCAATATTGGATATGTGTTTACAGGATCAGTTGCGAAATTGAATTTCACAACGCAGTCTTTAGCAACAACATATTCTAAATACGATTTTGTTTTTTTGAGCATATTATTGAAAGCTTAAAATAGTAGAAGAATTTTATTATTAGATTAATGCTAAAGGCTTATAGAAGATTTAATAAAGAAATATGATGCCCCTCTTTATAGTTTCTAAGTTATTGGCTATAACTAAGATCCTGATTTCCTTCATGCAAAGTCTACGGCTGAAATGATGTAATGCCTCATATAACCTGGACCTGTTTAAAACGATGTATGGGGAGGGGGTGGGGGGTGGGGGGGTGGGGGGTGATTTATCCCGAAGGAAACGGTTTGTTGTCTCCTGAGGGACAGAATATTCTAGGGAGACCATAAGCCCAGAGGGAATGCTGAAACTTGGCAGTAGTGGTATAGAGCCTTACGGTATAGCAACGGAGGATAATCTCCAACAGATAGTTCACAAGGCATAGATAAATTATACTGGAACTTATTCCTAGATTCCATCTGCAGCATAATAACATTAGAGGTATTATGGATTTTCTTGCGAAAGGCAGAAATTGCTTTCAATATTTTAAGGTCTTGTCACTCACCCCATGGTGGGCCTTGCCGTAGTCGCCTACATGGTGGCCTTTATAACCGTGGTCGTCATGGTGGCCCTTGTGGCCCTTGTAGCCGCCCTTGTCATGATGCCCTCCATAGTGGCCTTTATGCCCTTTGTGCGATTTGCCTCCTCCGTAGCCTCCGTATCCTGTGAGTGACGGTAAATTGTAACAATGTGGTCATAAGGCATAAAAGAAAGGACAACAGGTGAAGGAGAAGTTGTAAAACTGATTTATATTGTCCTCAGACATTAACTTATTCTTTGATATTCTTAAATCTTATGAAATTTATTTCCTGTCTTTTTATTAATATTTTAGTATAATTCTATCAATCGAGTCATTTGGTTCCTTGTTTTCCTCATTGAAAGCATTTAGCTCCGTGAAATCTTGTTTAGTATCCAAATAACTATCTAGGTGTTTTGAGTTTCAATTTGTTTACGTTATGGACATAACATTCATTCTAACTGATCGTGACTTTAAAAACAGAGAATCAGAAGTGAATTCCCCAAGATTTTGGTTTTATTTAAACAGAATTGATAAAAAAGAAGTTTTTGAGAATATGTTCCGTACTCGACAAAAATCTCAGATAAGCAGATCATTGTTTAATAGTGTCCAAAGGAGGTCTATTTTTGAGTGTGATCTTGAAAACTCTAAGCATATTTTTTTTGCTTATTCAAAAGTATTATTATGGATTGGATTTTGTAATGACAACAATAATAAAAATGATGACGAATATTGATAGTTGGTGGTTTTGATGAAAATATTATGTAAATTCTATACAGTAATTTTACATTTAGAATGTGAAATGATTCATGAGAATAATTTTGTATTTCAATTATTTCTGTAAAAGTACAGATAAAAATGTAGGCTGACGAATTCCATCCTATTAGGTTACCTGGGATTCCAAGTAAATCATTTATTATAGGATCTCTCTCTCTCTCTCTCTCTCTCTCTCTCTCTCTCTCTCTCTCTCTCTCTCTCTCTCTCTCTCTCTCTCTCTCTCTCTCTCTCAGTTAGATTTCCATCAATTGCTCTACCAATAACTGAATGAATTAATGAAGTATTTGAAGTTTTCTGAGATCATGATATCAGAACCCAATAACTGAAACCAGTTACCTTTTTCTGGATCAGCTTTTAATGATCTGTTTGAAAAACCTCTCTATTATATTGGTCTTTCCTTAGTACAATTTGATATTAAGGAATCATTTGTTTCTAATCTTATTTAAGGTGTTCTCGCTTCCATGTTTGGCGTTCCCCTTTTCATTTGAGATGTGGTTTTAACTTATGTTGGTATGAAGCTTCTGAATCACTTGTATGATTGGTTATGAATTATTTGTATGATTGTTTATCAATCATTTGAATTAGAGATTATGAATAATTTATGATTGGTTATGAATCAATTGTATGATTATTTATGGATCATTTCTGTAAGAGCATATGAATAATTTGTATGATTGTTTATGAATAATTTGTATGAGAGCATATGAATCATTTGCACTATTGTTTATAATTTGTATGATTGCTTATGAACCATTTGTATGAGAGCTTATGAATAATTTTCATGATTTGTTATGAATCATTTGTACGATTGTTTACTTAGAATTTGTATGAGAGCTTCATATATACAAACTGATACAGAATTAGAACTGCAATGCCTTAAACTTACCGGTGGCAGCTGGAACGAGGTCGACCTCAGCTACGACAGAGTACTGGTGGCTTCCTGCTGGCACGAGGTCTGTTCCCGCCTGGTGTTCGATGAGGCCTCCGAATCCGTAGTCGCCCTCCGGGGCCCCGTTGGACACTGCGATGCCTATGGCCAGTATTGTCGTCGTCAGCAGCATGAGGCTGCCTATTGTCTGTTGTGTAAAACAAGTGGTAATTATCTTATTTATCTAGTATTATGTGGTATCAACTATTTTATTTTTTAAAGAAATTTTGCTTTATATCTGCATTATTATTATCATTATAATTATTTCGTGGTAGGGGAACCTCTTTTAGGCAGGTTGAGTTAAAAGTAATGGCTGCATCGGCAGAGTTTATTTTCTTATCCAATTTTTCTATTTTCCGGATAATTCTCTTCTTTAGAGCGCTGCAATCAGCCAGCAGACTTGAAAAATTCATCAGTCAGGTGAATGACAAAATCGGGAAGACTTTTCAATTCATCAGTCAGGTGAATGACAAAATCGGGAAGTCTTCCCGATTTTGTCATTCACCTGACTGATGAATTTTCAAGTCTGCTGGCTGATTGCAGCGCTCTAGAGAAGAGAATTATCCGGAAAATAGAAAAATTGGATAAGAAAATAAACTCTGCCGATGCAGCCATTACTTTTAACTCAACCATTATAATTATTATCATTATTGTGATGATGATGATGATGATTATTATTATTATTATTATTATTATTATTATTAGTAGTAGTAGTAGTAGTAGTATATTGACTTAGTTTCAAGAGTTAATTATTAACGCTTTACGTATATCTATATTCAAATGTTTTTCGATCAAGAT
>NC_090729.1:159614151-159616651 GCF_036898095.1 Palaemon carinicauda | reverse complement strand
TATATATATATATATATATATATATATATATATATATATATATATATATATATATATATATATATATATATATATATATATATATATATAGATATAGATATTACTCTATATCCCCTAACAAGCTTTTGCCTCAGAAGAACCCTAAAACAGTCGCTTCATATTCATTCCTTAACTTCTGAACCATGGATTAATAGGTTGTGCAGCGAAAATTTTCATTTTTTTTTTACCTCAATGCACAACACGGATAGCTTATCAGCAGGGTGTTGAAACCCCTGCTCCCATTTCGTTATTTGCCCAAATATACAGAGCATATTGTACTTCTTAGATATCTACCCTTTATAGGAGCTTTTCTCACCTTATCTACTCACTAATCTACTGTCTTGAACTTATTTCATAACTTCCATACATCCCCTCTGTACAGCATATTAGGTTTAACAATCCCATCATGCATGCGGTTTTTGACTTACTAAACTTTAGCATACATCCTGCTACCTTATTTGCTTCTATTGTGACATATCTGTTACAATATTTTACCTTCATCTGTCATATTTACAGCAAGATTCTTTCACGAATCAAGAGCTCCCATTCCTCCACCACCCATACTAACATTCATTGCAGCATCTTCATTATTAGAACACTTCCTCTCAACTTGCACTTCTTTTAGAGGCTTTATATTACTTCTACCAGTATTCAAACCTACTCAATCAGCTGAGTATTATCTGCAAACATGAAGAATTTAACAACTAATTATTTTATACTATAGCTTTGTGCTTACATTTCCTTTCCTTTCCTTTCTTTGAACTCTGGCATTAATCTATTCATATTGAACAGCCTTGGAGGCATAAACCCTTGAAGCCAAACTTTGATAGTAGAGTAGTCTCTGTCCTGCCTAAACTCTGTGAACACACGCTTCTCTACTAACATTGGGAATTAATTGCTCTCAAGAGCCTCCCCATTGTTTCTCTACTGATTTTGTCATAATCTATTTGTATGTCTATGTACGCCACATTCAGGCTTATCCCTTTGCTTTCAAATCTCTGACAGTTATTTCATAACAAACACTTGCCGCATCCACTCTCAAAATTGGCTGAACCTAAACTGTTATTCTGATATCAGAGCTCAGGTCCTCTTTCAGTTATACTACTTCTCAATAAAAATCCTACCATATACCTTACCTGTTATACCTAGTAAAGTTATGCCTATTTGGTTCTTACAATTCCTTTTATTACCTTCAGTTTCATGAAATGAATAAATATTTTTACCACCTATTCTCTATAGACCTCTCCTTCTCTGAACATAACCATCACCATACTGCATCATCTCCATTGTAATCCATTCAACTGGCCAATCTCTTTTGTACCTCTTAACTACCTCCTTAGATCCTCAACAGTCACTTCCACAAGCATTGACAGCCTTACATTAACCCTTCCCAGTCTTACCTTAATTCAGCCATTCTACTCCCATCTTGTCAAAATTCAACAATCCTTCAAAATACTTACTTTATTCACCCAGTATTCTATTCACAAGCAAAAGCACTTATCCACTCATATCCCCCTCACATCTTTTATCTTGAGATCCATTTGCTGTTTAGCCTGTTCATTTCCCCGTAAAATCTTTTTATTCTCTTAACTACCCTATCTTTTTGCCTTGTATGCTTGCACCTGCTGTTATCTCATCTCATGCAATGCTAATTAAAATAATCTCTTTTTTTTCCTTCACTTAACCCTTTGCCTCTTCATTCCCCCTTTTACTATGTTTGCACCTGCTGTTATCTTATCTCATGCGATTCTACCTAAAACAATCTCCCTTTTACCTTCTCTTAACCCTTTACCTCTTCATTCCCCCATTTAATATGTTTGCCGCCTCTCCATTCCTTCCTATACTCATAAATGCTTCTTGCCCACCCAAAGATCTCATTTCTGAATTTGATATACTCTCTCTATGCCTATTTCTTCCTCTTGTTTCATTAATCTTTGCCAAACTTCCCCCATTTTTTCGTTATATGCTTTCTAATTTTCCTTCTTATCCAACCAGTTTGTATTAATTACATCTGCAGCCATATTTTCCCTCATACTCTCTAACTTATATTTATCTAAATTTTTTTTTCATCCAATTACTTGGTATATAAACCTTAAGCCACTCATCTTCTCAGCATCACATCTATCAACTTACTCTTCAATTTACTCTGTACCAATATACAAAACTTTTCCTCACCATATTTTCTTTCTCTAGTATACATATGCATGTTTTCTTTGGAGATCATGTATTTCAATTAATTGAGCTTCTTTAAGAACTAATATTCAATAAACTTTCCATTCTAATATATTTAATGAACGCCATACTTGTGAGCTACTTTATTTGTCATTCACCTTTGCATCTAAATCTACATAGACATTCTTTCATGTTTCCCAAAAGAGGTTTGGCACAAATTCAGTTTCTTCATAAAAAGATTTAACTTATTATTCACTAAGAGCCAAAACATCTAGCTATATCATTTTGA
>NC_090729.1:159579151-159609151 GCF_036898095.1 Palaemon carinicauda | reverse complement strand
AGTACGAAAAAAGTACTTTGACTTTTTTCATAATCCTTGGTTTTCAATTCTCTTGGAAAATAAAAAGATCTCAAATGTAACTTTAAATAACTTATTATATTTAATAGCCGTAAATACTTTGTGTGCTGGCATTTGAGACCATTTCATAGTATTTAGCCCTTCTTGAATTAGTTAACGAAGTTAACAAGTAATGGTAAGAATTTTTACCAAGCAGTATCTGCCTAACCCTCCAAGGAAGCAGTTCTCTTGACTAAAGGGAAATGGATTAACTCGACCTTCGTTAGAAACTTGCCAACTAATGTGTTATCGTTACTAATGAACTCTTTTCACTTGAAGGACTTTTATTGCTGTGAAATAATGAAGTGCTAAGTACTACCAGTTTCACCAAAGTGCAATGGAGAGACGAGGGCATGATTCTCCAAGGGAGTGAGTTTTCAGAGGAACCATATAATGGATTGTGTAGCAGCATGGAAGAGAGGCCAAGACGGGGATACTATTTCCCTACCATAGTCTTTGGCATCCACCACATACTGCTGGATTACTTCAGAGGGTTTCAACTCCGTGGATTTATATCGAGCAAGCAGGCGCTTGATAACTTTGAGGTAGGTCTCGGTAAATGTTGGCACACTTTACGAGATTTAAAGTTATTGAATGAATAATTTTAGCGCCGAGTCATTAATCCCGTAAAAAATAAAACTTGTAACCAGAAAAAATTTACTCTTGTTAATATTTTGCTTTGCCATTTATCATATCTTTTGAGATCTTTTTATTGAATCTTACTCTGAACTTTAAGTCGCTTGCATAGGCAATAATTTCATGTACAATTTTCTGATAGACGTATCATATCTTTTATAGGCTATGCACAGTGTCATCATGGTAATGGTATTGCTCGACGAATCTTATAAACTTTTCACTGGTTATAAGCGATTCGGAGTGTGGAGGTTAGGTAACTAGTGCCAGAGTTACCTAGATATCGGGGCAGCATCAAGTGTCATTAATATTAATTTATATTCTGCATAATATTATGCTTTAAATTTATTGTATGTTCAATAATAAATTCAATGTTCACTTTGATGTTTTATTTCTCACCATTTTTTACAACCTTCATATAAGTTTTTTCCGAATATGGCGACCGTGACAGGATATTATGACTTTGCTTTGATGCTTGCCCGATGTCTCTCCATTTGCACTGTTGGTGGAACGTTGTTATTATTTTGCATTTTAATACTTTGGTGTAAAGGTTGCGTGAATTTAATCATTTTAACATATTCCTGAAATAAGTTCTTTGCTCGAGAATTGCCTTCATTGGATATTTTTTATATTCGAAACTTTGCTTCCTTGGTAATCTTTATTTATCGTCGTTGGCCTAGTATTGATGCCATCGGTATTTCTTGATGTCAACGTATATTATGTAAAGTGATTAAGGGAATTTTACTTTTCAGCTTCGTTTTGTTACGCATACTTTAGCCTTTGAATATTTATTATATTTGTGATAGGTCAGGTAGTTGTATATATTCACAATGTCTGAACTTAAGAGATTAGTGAATCAAAGGAAGTATATAAGGAAGTGTGTGACAGAACATTTTAACCGTAAGGATAGTTTTCCTACATTAACTAGTGCAGTAAGGGATAAATTACTCTTGCAATTTGAACAATGGCTTCCAGAATTGAAAGACTTTAATAAGCAGATATTAGAGCTTAAGTATGAGGAATGGGACGACGAAGAGGAAGAACGTAGGTCTGAGGAGGAATTGGACTCCTGCCAGGTCTATAATGACAAACTTTTATCTTGCTTAGTGGCTATTAGGAACCTTAGTGTGCCCTCTTCATCAGTTTCCCATTCGAATGACTCTCTTAGTTCCGCAAGAAGTTTGCTTAAGTCTCCCATAGCTCCCCTGCCTAAATACACTAGTTCTGATGACGAGGACCTAGCTAGATTTTTTGAAGAATTTGAAGACACTTTAAGTAAATTTGAATACCCTGAATACGATAAACTCGTTATTAAAGCAGCAGATCTCAGGCAGGGCCTTAGTTTTAGTAGAGTCCTTGGAAGCAGATAAGCAGGGATATTCACATGCAAAGCAATTACTACTGAAAGCTCTAGCTTCGGATGACACACAGAAATTTAATGTTTTGAGGCAGTTATCCCATTTGAAACTTTCTAACAACACTGATCCATATGAATTTATCTCTAAGGTTAGGTTAATTATGGAAAGAATACGCAAATTGAAAATTACTGTGGACTGTATACTTCAGTTTTTTATATGGGAAGGATTGAATGATGCATTTAAGAATCATTTGATTCAAATTACTAACAGCTCCAAGCCAACGTTAAATGAAATTGTAGACAAGTTTTTTGAAGCTAGTGAGCGTTATTGTAGCCAGTCTAAGAAAACTAAAGAAGTCCCTAAACAATTTTTCCCCAAAGTATCAAATGCTAGTGACCATGGAGCTACCAGCTTAGCTGTAGATGTAAAGTATGAAATAAATAAGACCTTTAAGCCTTGTAGTATATGCACTAAAGTAGATGGTAAACCAGCTGATCACCCTATCCACAAGTGTGCCAAATTTGACTCTGCAGAAGCCAAGATAGATAAAATAAGAAAATTGAAAGGATGCCTAAAATGTTCTAACCTAAATCATCTGAGTAAATTTTGTAGGTATAGGTTCAATAATAAATGTAAGTATTGCTCGGAGTGGCATTTCAGTTTCCTGTGTATTCGGTCTGTTGATGGCAATCAAGTCGCAAATAAAGATGGAAATAAACCAGATAGCCAATCTTGTACAGATAAGGGTAAAGATAAAGCAAAATCCAAGCCTAAGGAAAATAAGGAGATATCTGGCTCAATGGTTAACATTGTGGAAGCTTTCCAGAGTGATTCTGACATGCAGACTGTTCTTCCCACTTTTACTGCTACCTTGGATAATGGTTTAAAGTTAAGATGTTTAAAAGACAGTGGCTGTCAGTGTAACTTCATTTTGACCGATATTGCGGACAGTTATAATTTACCCACATTAAGGGAAAATATTTCTCTAACAGTAAATGGTATTAACACTACTCAGAATTATACTACTAAGCTGATTGAAGTAAGTTTACAGATAGGGGATAGGCTTAGAAAGATTGAAGCACTGTGTATACCTTCTATTAATGTAAAGTTAAAACTTCCTAAATTAGGTAAGGTAGTAAGTGGTTTCAAAGAAAGAGGTTATTTGTTGGCAGATGAAAGCTTGTCAAATGATTCTTGTGGTATCCAGAGTATTCAGTTAATTCTTGGCACTCGCTCAGCATACTGTCTTCATCAGCAGGAACACTTGTTTGGATCAAACTTAGAATCTCTATATTCTGAAACTCCTGCTGGAGTATTGTTACATGGTAATGTGGAACAAATATTGAAGGATTTAACATTTTTACCTTATGTTGGAAGTTGCTTTCAAGGATTGGTTCAACTTTCAGATCACAACTTAGTTGGTAGCATTTTCGGGAATGGTAATACTTGCCTTGTTTCGGATTGTGCTTTTAAAGGTACTGTGGATCCCGTTAACATTAATGTATTTGATGATAAGGGGGATATAATTGAATCTCAGCTTATCAAGGCAGCTAACCAAATTTTAGAAGAAAGTTGTCATAGATTTGTAAAGTCGGAACCTAATGATTCTGAGAGTTCTGAAATAAATAAGGAGTTGGTTAAGTTTTCCCTTGAAAATATGAAGAGAGATAAAGAAGGTAGAATTGTTGTTCCTTTATTTTGGAATCCTCAGGTGTCCCATTTATTGGGTTCCAATCAGGGATTGGCAGTTTCAATTTTAAAGTCTAACTTGAAAAAATTGCAAAATAACAGGGATAAGCTATTGATAATGGATAAAGTTTTTAAAGAACAGGAAAGTATGGGGATCATAGAGCGCATTAATAACCTTCCCGAATTTATCAGAAAGCACCCTAACCATAGCTTTTTGCCTCACATGGGCATCTTTAAAATGGATCGCGAAACCACAAAGTGCAGGATAGTGTATTTGTCTAATCTTTGTCAGCAAGATTCTAGTAAACCTTCCATTAGTCACAATCAGGCTATATATTCAGGACCAAATCTAAACCAGAAACTTTCTTCTGCTATATTACATTTGAGATTTGGACAGAAGTTATTATGTTTTGATTTGTGTAAAGCGTTCAATAATCTTGCCTTGAATGACACAGATAGCAATAGGCTATTATGCCTATGGTTCAGAAATGTAGAGAAGGAAGACTTTACCGTTGTGGGATACAGAAATTTAAGATTAAGTTTTGGCTTAAGATGCAGCCCTGCATTACTGTTACTTGCTCTATATAAGATTTTAATTTTAGATGTAGACTTTGATGATAGTAAACTTTTACAATTGAAGAGGATGATATATCAACTATGTTACATGGATAACTGTGCAGTTGCCTATGATAGTTCTGAAGAACTTCTCTGGGCATACCAACAACTAGAAAGCATTTTTGAGCCTTACAAGTTTTACCTGCAGCAGTACATCAGTAATGATTTTGCATTGCAAGACCACATAGATAGTGAGCTTAGTACAGAAACCAATGAAAAGGTAAAATTACTTGGGTTGTCATGGGATAGGAAGCAAGACAGTTTATCGACTAAACCTATTAGTCTTAACATACAAGCTCGAACAAAACGGGAAGTATTGCAGTCTATTGCCTCCCAGTATGATCTCTTTAACTTTAATGGCCCTATTCTTAATCGTTCAAGGCTATTTTTGCATCAGTTACAGTGCAACAAAGATCTGGGCTGGGACAATGAATTAGATGCCGATGTTAGGAGGCAATGGCGGAATATTGCCAAACAAGCAAATGCTGCTTCTGTTGCAGAGATACCAAGAGTCTTTGGGAGTAGAGAAGATACTTACCGGCTATTGGCATTTTCAGACAGTAGTAAGCAGATGTTTGGTGTAGTCATTTACATACAAAATATTCCCACAGGAAAGGTCGCTTTTGTCTTTGCAAAAAATAGGATAGTAAACAAGCAAATGGAATCTAAAAGCATGCCATCTCTGGAACTGCAAGGAATAACTTTGGCCGTAGAAGAAATTACATGTCTGTATGAGGAGTTATCCGGAATTTCTTGTATGATGCCAATCAAAATAAGAGAGTTGATAGTGTACTCGGATAGCTTCGTTGCCCTTTCCTGGGTACATGGGTTTTCTGCCAAGCTTGATAAAATGCAGAAGTGTTCAGTATTTGTTCAAAATAGGTTACACACAATAAATGAACTCTGTAATAAACACCCGATTCATTTTTCTTTTGTGTCAGGTTGTGAAAATCCAGCAGATTGTATCACTCGCAGCTTATCTTTTAAGCAGCTTAAAAAAACTAACTACTTTTCAGGTCCCAAATTTCTGCTTAATGAGACAGAAGGTCAGCTGAACAGGGAATCTATCTTGGATTTTGTAATACCTGCCCTTCCGGTAAAGCAAGATTCTCCTGTTGGTGTTGTCCAGTCTTATCATGGTACTATAACTACAAAGATTGAGGAGCATACCGATGCTTTATCAAGATGTTCTAGCTACCATAAAGTTGTTTCTGTTTTCCGTAGAGTACTTATCTTTGTTAATAACTTGAAAATGAAACTAAAACTAAAGGATCCTGTTAAGTTTGGACATATTAGCTGTTTTGATATTAATCATAACTTCTTTGCAGAGGCTACAAAGATGGTAATAAGAAGAGATCAGCAGAAGCACTTCCCTGAAATTTTTGAATATTTTGAATCAAGAAACCTGTTGCTCAAAGATATTCCAAAGTTAGTTGGACAGCTCAATGTTTATGTGGATCAGGAAGGCCTGTTAAGGGTACGTAGCAAAATGCAGAAACTGAAAGATGACCGAAGGATGCGATTTCCATTGCTAATTTCTAAGGATAGTTTACTGACTAAATATATTGTATTAGATTATCATGAACGTTTTTTACATGCTGGATGCTATAGGCTACTGGCTGAAGTACGTAAGATATTTTGGATACCTAGATTTTTTTCAGTTGTTAAAAGGATAATCCGCACATGTGTCATATGCCGTAGGTTTAATGAGAGGACAGTTAATCTTAATCAACACTGTTATAGAGATTTTAGGATTAATCCCCCAGAGATTCCTTTCCGCTATATTTTTGTAGATTACATGGGACCCTTCTTTGTACGTTCCAGTGGGAAAAAAGTAAAAGCATGGATAGTATGTTTCACATGTACATGGAGTAGAGCTATAAATCTGAAGGTGTGCATGGACTTGAGTGTTAAAGAGTATCTTAGAGCCTTCCAGCTTCATACATTTGAGTTTGGACTACCAAATTTGTGTATTTCCGATCAAGGATCTCAGTTAGTAGCAGGAGGCAACGTAATTCTAGATTATCTAAAGGACCCAGAAGTTAAACTCTATCTAGAAGAGAATGGCATAAAGAACCTTCAGTTTGAACAGTTTTTCAAAGGGAACTCTGCTCTTGGTTCAATGGTTGAAAGTTGTGTGAAACTTACTAAGAGATGCTTATTTGGAGCCATGAGAAATAATGTTTTAGATATAAGGGATTTTGAGTTTTTAATATGTCAGACTGTCCATTTATTGAATAGAAGGCCAATAGCTTTTAAAGAGGCATTAAGAGATACAGATATAAACAAATCACTTCCTGATCCCATAACACCAGAGTGTCTAATTAGGGGTTATGACCTTGTTTCAGTTAACTTAATTCCTGAGCTGCAAAGACATCCAGGTCTAGAATTGGATGAGGACTATCTAGTTTCTCCTTGTGATAAAGTTAAAGAAAACTACACAAAACTGCGTAAAGTCAGAAGTCATTTGATTAACATTTATCATGAAGAATTTTTGGGTAACTTGACAAATCAAGCTGTAAATGCGAAAGACAGATTCAAACCTGTAAAACATACACTTCTTCAAAAGAATGATGTGGTTCTAATTAAAGAACCATATAGTAAGCCAAACCAATACCCAATGGGAATAGTCCATGATGTAGTTCTCAATGAGCTTGGGGAAGTTACTGGAGTTACCCTACTGAAAGGCAGAACTGGGGAACTTACTAAGAGACATTCATCTAATCTAATATTTCTTTTCAGACCTGATGTTTCTTCAAATGAAGATAAAGACAGTCCTAATTATGACTCTAATGTTTCTAATCTGGCCAACAACCGCATTCTGGGAAAGCGTAAAGCGGCAAAGATTAGTGCTCTGAAGACCAGACAAATTTTACAGTAAAGTTTGTCTGTGTAGGCTTTTTTATTTATTATTGGTGATGGTAATTTAAATAATTTTGGCAAATATTAGAAAAAAAAAAATTCTGGTAATGTAAATACTTTTGGTATGTTTAAAAATTCAATCCTGTTTTTATTTCATAACAGGACTGAATGTTTTGGGGGGAGTGTGTTAAATATATTTTTTCTTTCCAACTTCAGAATCCTTGTATTCTCGTTTTCTTTATCTTGTTAAATATATTGTTTTTATCTTTTCTTTCCAACTTCAGAATCCTTGTATTCTCGTTTTCTTTATCTTGTTAAATATATTGTTTTTATCTTTTCTTTCCAACTTCAGAATCCTTGTATTCTCGTTTTCTTTATCTTGTTTATTTTTAGTACGAAAAAAGTACTTTGACTTTTTTCATAATCCTTGGTTTTCAATTCTCTTGGAAAATAAAAAGATCTCAAATGTAACTTTAAATAACTTATTATATTTAATAGCCGTAAATACTTTGTGTGCTGGCATTTGAGACCATTTCATAGTATTTAGCCCTTCTTGAATTAGTTAACGAAGTTAACAAGTAATGGTAAGAATTTTTACCAAGCAGTATCTGCCTAACCCTCCAAGGAAGCAGTTCTCTTGACTAAAGGGAAATGGATTAACTCGACCTTCGTTAGAAACTTGCCAACTAATGTGTTATCGTTACTAATGAACTCTTTTCACTTGAAGGACTTTTATTGCTGTGAAATAATGAAGTGCTAAGTACTACCAGTTTCACCAAAGTGCAATGGAGAGACGAGGGCATGATTCTCCAAGGGAGTGAGTTTTCGGAGGAACCATATAATGGATTGTGTAGCAGCATGGAAGAGAGGCCAAGACGGGGATACTATTTCCCTACCATAGTCTTTGGCATCCACCACATACTGCTGGATTACTTCAGAGGGTTTCAACTCCGTGGATTTATATCGAGCAAGCAGGCGCTTGATAACTTTGAGGTAGGTCTCGGTAAATGTTGGCACACTTTACGAGATTTAAAGTTATTGAATGAATAATTTTAGCGCCGAGTCATTAATCCCGTAAAAAATAAAACTTGTAACCAGAAAAAATTTACTCTTGTTAATATTTTGCTTTGCCATTTATCATATCTTTTGAGATCTTTTTATTGAATCTTACTCTGAACTTTAAGTCGCTTGCATAGGCAATAATTTCATGTACAATTTTCTGATAGACGTATCATATCTTTTATAGGCTATGCACAGTGTCATCATGGTAATGGTATTGCTCGACGAATCTTATAAACTTTTCACTGGTTATAAGCGATTCGGAGTGTGGAGGTTAGGTAACTAGTGCCAGAGTTACCTAGATATCGGGGCAGCATCAAGTGTCATTAATATTAATTTATATTCTGCATAATATTATGCTTTAAATTTATTGTATGTTCAATAATAAATTCAATGTTCACTTTGATGTTTTATTTCTCACCATTTTTTACAACCTTCATATAAGTGTTTTCCGAATATGGGATAATCACCATTGCTAAAATGTTTGCCCGAGCTGTTATCTTTCCTAACAGTGCTATCTTGATGGTGTTGGGTAGCGTGCCAATGTCTGTCTCTGTGTCCGTCTGCTGGTCTGTCTGTCTGTCTGTCTGACACTACGACATGAGGATCAAAGAGAAATATTTTCGGAAGACTCATATTTTATCTTCTGTTTGTATCTATTAGAGAAATTGGGTAGAGGGGGCCAGTAATTTGTTGCATGATGATATGCTCTACGATGTTTTACACGCACATACAACAACGCACAGACACACGCACACGCACACACACACATATATATATAAATATATATATATATATATATATATATATATATATATATATGTATATAGTATGGAGACAGAAGAATGAAGGAAACACCATTGTTAACAATAGATAGATTTAATATCACAAAGCCCAATAATTGCACAAAGCCAGTGCTTTTCAAATAAAATTAGCTTGCTACCAATTAGCGTATTCACGAAGTGTTCCTTTTCCTGCAGACTATTTCAATTAAAGTTCTCTGTTTGCGTGGTTTAGTCCTCTTTGCTTGAATATATATATATATATATATATATATATATATATATATATATATATATATATATTATGTATATATAGATATATATATATACATATATATATATATATATATATATATATATGTATATATATATGTATATATATGTATATATATGTATATATATATATATATATATATATATATATATATATATATATATATATATATGTCTTATTTATAACTGTAATCGAACAGTTTAACATGTTTTTTCAAAAAGGCCCATAAAAGAAACACAGGAAATATGAATAAATCACACTATATTTCGGTCAATAAACATCGACCCTCTTCAGGATGTAAAGTACAAGTGAGGCTTACAGTGGAGAGTGACGGTTTATATATGAAAGCAAAAGGGTGTGTTCAATTGTTCTATAGTTGTTATAATTGCTGGAAGGATTAGCCAAATTTAATTACATCCAGGTGCGTGTTCTTATTGTTGAGCCGCTTGGAGGAAGTCTTGACCTCTGATGCATGTCTGGTGGCCGGTCTCCGTGGATTATCTTCTTAATGATAGGGTTGAGAAGAGTATTGTCCACTGTGTCAGCTTTCCATTGGCCCCCACATAGGTTCATTGTGTTTGATTGATTTATGATGGCTGATTCCAGGATTTTCCTTCTGTACGGACAGGTACTCTTAAAAAGCAAAGACGACTCACTCCAGTTAATCTGGTGCCCTAAATCCCTAAGGTGAATGAAAATCCCCGAGTTTTCATACCCATATCTAACAGATCTTTTGTGTTCGGATAATCTTTGAGATAGCGAACGGCCAGTTTGCCCAACGTACACTTTTTCACAATCCCTGCATGGTACTTTGTAAACGCCGGATTCTATCTCTCTTTTATTTTGATAAACATTAATAAGGGCGCTTCCTATGGTCTTTGGATATGAAAAAACAAAGGGGTTCTCAGTTTTGATATGATTTGTTATATTTTTAATACCTTCTATATATGGGAGTTTTATCTTATTTTTAAAATCTCTTTGGTTAGTAACATCATGATCTTTATAATATATCGTGTTGGCTTTGTTGATGGCCTTTTCTATGACATACGTCGGGTAGAATAGCTGGGCGAGTTGTTTACGGATGATTTCAAATTCTTTATTTAGGTAGGCTGGGGAACAAATTCTCAAACCTCTAAGAAATAGATTGCAAGCTACTCCAATTTTTACAGAAATGTCGTGATAACTAAAAAAATGAATGTAGGAAATAGAGAAAGTTGGTTTTCTATACACAGTAAAATTATACCCCGTTGATTCCCTTATAATTAGTATGTCCAAAAAAGCTAATTTTCCATCTTTTTCCCATTCAGTTTTAAATTTTATGCTAGGGACTAGGGAATTTAGATTATTGAAAAATATATTGAAATCTCCCCAGCTATCATCCCAATATGTGAAAATGTCATCAACATAGCGTTGCCAAACCATGTTTGTAGGTTTAATTGTTGTTAAAATTTCTGTTTCAAAGTATTCCATGTAGAGGTTAGCTAAAATTGGAGATAACGGGCTGCCCATACTACAACCAAATTTCTGTTTGTAAAAATTTCCATTGAAAGAGAAAACGTTATTTGACACGCTTAGTTTAATTAACTTAATTGTTTTTTCAATACCGAGGGGGAAGTGATCTTCGTAAGGGATTAATTTTTCCCTCAAGAAACCTAATACGTCGTTGATCGGGACGTATTAGGTTTCTTGAGGGAAAAATTAATCCCTTACGAAGATCACTTCCCCCTCGGTATTGAAAAAACAATTAAGTTAATTAAACTAAGCGTGTCAAATAACGTTTTCTCTTTCAATGGAAATTTTTACAAACAGAAATTTGGTTGTAGTATGGGCAGCCCGTTATCTCCAATTTTAGCTAACCTCTACATGGAATACTTTGAAACAGAAATTTTAACAACAATTAAACCTACAAACATGGTTTGGCAACGCTATGTTGATGACATTTTCACATATTGGGATGATAGCTGGGGAGATTTCAATATATTTTTCAATAATCTAAATTCCCTAGTCCCTAGCATAAAATTTAAAACTGAATGGGAAAAAGATGGAAAATTAGCTTTTTTGGACATACTAATTATAAGGGAATCAACGGGGTATAATTTTACTGTGTATAGAAAACCAACTTTCTCTATTTCCTACATTCATTTTTTTAGTTATCACGACATTTCTGTAAAAATTGGAGTAGCTTGCAATCTATTTCTTAGAGGTTTGAGAATTTGTTCCCCAGCCTACCTAAATAAAGAATTTGAAATCATCCGTAAACAACTCGCCCAGCTATTCTACCCGACGTATGTCATAGAAAAGGCCATCAACAAAGCCAACACGATATATTATAAAGATCATGATGTTACTAACCAAAGAGATTTTAAAAATAAGATAAAACTCCCATATATAGAAGGTATTAAAAATATAACAAATCATATCAAAACTGAGAACCCCTTTGTTTTTTCATATCCAAAGACCATAGGAAGCGCCCTTATTAATGTTTATCAAAATAAAAGAGAGATAGAATCCGGCGTTTACAAAGTACCATGCAGGGATTGTGAAAAAGTGTACGTTGGGCAAACTGGCCGTTCGCTATCTCAAAGATTATCCGAACACAAAAGATCTGTTAGATATGGGTATGAAAACTCGGGGATTTTCATTCACCTTAGGGATTTAGGGCACCAGATTAACTGGAGTGAGTCGTCTTTGCTTTTTAAGAGTACCTGTCCGTACAGAAGGAAAATCCTGGAATCAGCCATCATAAATCAATCAAACACAATGAACCTATGTGGGGGCCAATGGAAAGCTGACACATTGGACAATACTCTTCTCAACCCTATCATTAAGAAGATAATCCACGGAGACCGGCCACCAGACATGCATCAGAGGTCAAGACTTCCTCCAAGCGGCTCAACAATAAGAACACGCACCTGGATGTAATTAAATTTGGCTAATCCTTCCAGCAATTATAACAACTATAGAACAATTGAACACACCCTTTTGCTTTCATATATAAACCGTCACTCTCCACTGTAAGCCTCACTTGTACTTTACATCCTGAAGAGGGTCGATGTTTATTGACCGAAATATAGTGTGATTTATTCATATTTCCTGTGTTTCTTTTATGGGCCTTTTTGAAAAAACATATATATATATGTGCGTAAAATCACACGAAAACGTGATGCTTATAAGGTTTTATATGTATTATGTTCGTACGTTTACTTTCGCTATAAAACGTAAAGAAACCTCTCTCAATAAATCAGTCCTCTGAAGAAGTATCACAAAACTAGTCATGACTTAATCTTATATTTCGTATTTTCATTTTCCCTGTGGTTCATCTGCACACATATATATATATATATATATATATATATATATATGTATATATATATATATATGTATATATATATGTATATATATATATACATATATATATATATATATATATATATATATATATATATATATATATATATATATATATATATATATATATGCATCTATCATGTATGTATATAGATATATACATATATATATGTATATATACATATTTATACATATATATGTGTGTGTGTGTGTGTGTGTGTGTGTGTGGGTGTGTGTGTAAGTATATATATATATATAAACACACACATATATATATATATATATATATATATATATATATATATATATATATATAGGCCTATATATATATTGTATAAAAGCGTTGAGCATGTTGTTCTCTTGGATGAGATTCTGGTCAACATAACCGATAGGCACATCCCTTCTCAATGATGATTGTAGACACAGTTATTTGGTGAGGCAGGAGTCCTTTCATCTTTGGAAGGATAAGAAGCCAGATGTGACTTGGAATATCTATACTTAGCTAAGAGCTGTTGTTTAGGAAGTTTTTGCGTCAACTGAAAAGAAATACAATTTCCCCATAAACGAAAATTTTTTTGGAAAACCCTGGAACGTAAGTGGCGAGCTACCCTTTTCCTAGGCACTTGATGAAAAATTGGTAACATTACGTCATGGGATAAATATTTTTGGTAGCTCTTGCCCTGCTGATTGCCATCCAGTTTCCATAACTCCCGTATAACTTAAGTTTTTGAACATCTTTTGGCAAAATATCTAAAGATATGCTGAAGGTAATTGTATGTTCCCTAGTTTGCAATGTGGTTTCAGCTAGGACCTTGGAGCAATGATTCCCTTCGTACAGTTTTCAACGCTTTTCAGAAATCCTTTGATAGTGGTTAGGTAGTTCGTATGATTGACCTTCATTCTAGAAGTGCATTTGACCAAGGCCCTTGTTTTCAAACTCAAGCAGTTGGGAGTAGTTAAGTCTTTCCTCAGCATCATTGTTGAAATGTCAGGTTGTTTTTGAGGGGCACCCAAGTGACTATAAGAATTTGATACTATACTATATAAACATGACGTGGGGTTTGGTCTAGAAAAAAAGCTTGTTGCATATGCCGATGACGCTACTTTCTTTGAGTCAATTGGATCTCCTAAATGTAGATTTGGATTGCTGAATCCCTTAATAGAGATCTAGGTAAGGTTAGTGCATGGTGCAGATTATGTGGCATGAAGTTAAACCCAAAGCCAAAAAAAAAGTACATATGTAGACCCTTGTTAAACTCTAACAAAACATGAAGTTTGATGTAAATAAGTACAGGATAGTGGCTTCTCAGCATCCAGATTTCAATTACAATTCCTTTAAAATGTTAGATGTGATTCTTGTTTTCAATTTTACTTTGAGAAAATCTTTCAAGTTTCGGTGATTATTTTTATTCTGAAAAAAAAAGTGTTTTGATTCATTCATTCTACTTTATTTTTAATATTGTTCTCCTGTCTGGTCTTCAGCTGATTGGCTATGTTAAATTTCTTAATCCTGATCTTGATATTGATCTCTGGCACCTTCCTTTAGTTCGTTCTTATTACCTTTTGTATAAGATTTTTTTTTATAATTCTGAACATCCTTTGCATTCGGATATTCCTAGACATACTAGGTATGCAGTTAGTTCTAACAGTCTTTCCTCCTCCCTCGTAAGGGTCAATACTACACAGTATTCTAAAAGATTTATTCCAGCTGTCACCGGATTGTTGAATGACCTTCCTAATCGGGTAGATGAATCGGTGGAACTTCAGAAGTTTAAAAATACAGCAAAAAATTTTGATGTTGAACAGGCTGACATAAGTCTCTTTTCATAGTTTATAAATGATAATTCTGTTTTAACTTTTGTTACTGATCTTGAGATATTTTATATTCTTTACTTATTACTTTTCATATAGTTTATTTATTTCCTTATTTCCTTTCCTCACTGGAAGTCTTAGGGGTTCATTCAAATACATCTATGGAGTTCAAAGTGGGAATATATAGAGGTTTTGATTTTCCAACTCCTCTTTATGACAGTCAACTGAGGATGTTGAATGAAAATGGCAGAGAAGTGTTCTATTTTTTTTTTTTTTTTTTAAACCTCGTTAAGTGAACTGTTAAGTCAGTGTATGTAGGCTACAGTTCGTATTTGGGGAAATACATAAAAGTAGCTAAAGGTTAATGGACGTAAAAAGATTTACTAAATTAACTAACTGAATGGATAAATTGATATCCTGTTTAACAACTGGTTAATAAAAGATAATCAATCATGCAAATACTTTATTCAGACTTACAAAAGACATTCAGATATACACGTAGAGCATAAATATAAGACATACAATTGCATGGAGCATGACTTGTGGGCTGTAAATGGAAGGTCGGCAGAGTTGAATATGACATGCGATATTGATTAAAAGCAGACACTCTTTGATGGTAGAACGACTTGAAGAATCATATAAGTAAATAAATATCATCAGCCGTGTTTTTGTTTTGAAATGTTCTCGTAGTATGTCCATGTATTTAGTTATTCGTTTTCCTGTCGATAGACTTTTGACAATACGGAAATGAGTGTGCATAGATAAATAGCAGAATAACAATAATCATGATGCGGGGGAATGATCGAGAAAGAGGTAGAGAATTAGATGGAGAGATAAGGTGAAGGATGATATGGAGAGGAGAGGTTTGGTGGAAGAGGATGTCTTTGATAGAAGGTATTGGAGAGGCCTCATCAGGCAACCGACCCCTTATTGTAGGGACAACGGTGGGAAGGAAGATGATTCGAAAGTCGTTGCTGTTGTTTGCGATGGAGATGGAGTCCACAAGAAAGTATATTTCGTACTTGATGCCAGAAAGACCCGTTTTAATGGTAACCGTGACCTGGAAAAGAAGATAAAAACACTTTTCATTATTATTTTGGATGATGGCGGGGAAAATAGCTGGAGCTGCTTTGTAACAGTCTTTGAGCAATTCAACTTATGTGACTTTTTTAGGTTTCATTAATGCCAATGGATTAGTTAAAGATATAAAAATTTCTTACATGAAACTGTAACGTGCTTGCTACAGAAACACAGGCCCAAATCATTATTTTTACTAAGGTCAAAGGGAGGAAAAGTTTAAAAGTGAAAACCATTTAATATTCTTAATAAAAGAGGATATAAAGACCGGAACTTGATCTTGAAGGATTCCTAAAGCTCGGAATGCGAGTTAGCTTAAATTATCTTTTTCCTTTAGGTTAGAATAAATTCAGCTTAGTTAGGGTTTGTCCATTTGACTGATTAAAGAATCGATGATGATATTACTGAGCATAGTGAAGAACATAACAATAGATCTCTCTCTCTCTCTCTCTCTCTCTCTCTCTCTCTCTCTCTCTCTCTCTCTCTCTCTCTCTCTCTCTCTCTCTCTCTCTCTCTCTCTCTCTCTCTCTCTCTACTTATATATATATATATATATATATATATATATATATATATATATATATATATATATACATATGAATAATAGTGTACGCGATCCGTCAAAGATGATGGCTAAAGATTTAGATAGATATGGGCACACACGCACACCCCCCGAGTATGACTACCCTTCTCTCCTATACCCGAGGGACGGGGAGAGCTGAGCTCGTGATCAGATATATATATATATATATATATATATATATATATATATATATATATATGTTTGTGTGTGTATATATATATATAGCCAGATACTTGCTCTTTGTTAATTAGGGAATATTTGTGCGTGAGCGGATATACATAAAAAAAAAAAAATGGCTACCCTACCATGACCGTGGTCCCCATAGCCATGGTGATCGTGATGTCCGTCGTATCCATGATGGCCTCCGTGGTCTCCGTAATGGGCTTTGTGGCCATAATGACCCTCGTCCCCGTAGTGGCCCTTATGGCCCTTATGATCATCATGGTATTTGCCGTGATCGTAATGACCCTTTTTTCCATGCTTGTCGTGGTGGTCACCTCCCTGGAAATGGACGAAAAAGTATTAGGGATTTTTAATTAATTAAGCTACATTTAGGATTTAGGATATGCGATTATGTTTCGATTATTGGCCAGGATGTGAAGGATGTGTTTTCCTTCACGTGGAGTAATTGGAACTCAATTATTTCTGTAGAAGTACAGATAAAAATCTAAGCTGACGAATTTCATCCTATTAGGTTACTGGGAAATTCCAAGTGAATCTTTTATTACAGGATCTCTCTCTCTCTCTCTCTCTCTCTCTCTCTCTCTCTCTCTCTCTCTCTCTCTCTCTCTCTCTCTCTCCTCTTACCTTATAATGACCCCCTTTGTGGGCCTTGCCCTTATGGGCATCGAAATAGGAGTCGAAGTCGTCGTATTTGCTGTGGTATTTGTTCTGGTGTCCGTCGTCGTAGAATTTCTTGTTGTGGTGGTATTCCTCCTTGTGATAGACGTCCTTGTGGCCCTGTGCATTAGAGACCAAAGTCGTGAGAACAGTTGGAAGGGTTTATTTAGGTTTTTGGCCGAGAGATTAATCATGTCATTCTTAGAAAAAAATTAATATACATATATGTAATATATATATATATATATATATATATATATATATATATATATACACATATTTATATATTTATATATATACATACGCACACATATTTATATATACATATATATATACATATATATATAAGTATATATATATATATATATATATATATATATATATATATGTATATATATATCACATAAATGTAACACACGCATATATATAGATAAATATGCATACACAAACGTAGTCACATATATACAGTGCATGTGAGTGCTTGTGTATGTGTGCGTACATGTGTGCGTGTATGGGTCTGCTAGTGTTCAGTGATGTAAGAAAGAGGAAGGCAGACAGGACACAAACAACGAAAACTCATGATGGAAAATTATTACTTTCTTTTGAAAACAATAATGAGATTCACGGAATCAATTTTAACTTGGAATCTGGTGGTTTGTTGATTTTATGCTTTATATGTGAATAGACATAAACAAATCAGGAAAAGACACACAAAAAAGAAATGAAAAATCACCAAGTTTGAAGATGGGGTAAATTGAATTTTTGATTGAATCTCAAAACACTTCCTTTAGAGAAAATAATTTCAATAATTATAGTATCTTTTGGCTCTGTTCTTTTGATTTTGTTTACGAGTCAGAAATGAACGCGTCGTAATTGCTTACATTAATTCGATGTTTGTTTGAGATTGGACAGTTTCATTTGAATTGTCAAATGTTGTATTATGAAACATCCATATTTCTGAACCAACCTTCGTGTATTTTCCAAATGCAAAACAAAACTTAGAATCCTTGGCGATGAAGTTTTAATATTCATTCGTGCGTGATGATTGCTTTTGATGGAGACCGAGTTTAAAGCAATAGGGAAAATGAGCTGGAACACTTTTATTTACCGTTATTCAAAATTTGATGCCTGTAATGAACGCTTGATATTTTAATTAATGTTTTTCTCCAGGAAAAATTTATACTCTAATGAATAGTCGTGCAAGTATAATTTCTAAATGAGTGTATTCTTAGGGACTTTTAAAATGACAATGTGTCATTGGTATGTTTTGTGGTGAATGTGGACATTTTTAATCGTTAAAATAACGTGATATATATTCATTTTTAGTGTTTCCAGACAACTTTTGTGGGTGTGAGATCAGGTAATTCAAATTCAAAGTACAGTTAGTTAACTTTGTATTGATATCTTTTGATTTATAATGAACAAAATACATTCATGGCGAATAAATTCGAGTTGTTCTTGAAATATATTTCCTACATCAGCAAGAATGACTGGTCAGACAGACAAACAAATAAGAGAAACGCGGGCGGGGGTGGGGGGGGGGGGTGGATGTAATGATAAGAGAAATCACCCATTAAGAAAAACTTGATAATTGTTGATCGAATTCTTGGACTCGGCAGAAAACGCGCAAGTTTTTATAATACCAACGGAGCACATGAATGAATTCATCTCTCACTTGCCTAATAACTCTATTGATATAATAAAACGGTAGAAAATATCAAGTAGAGGTAACATAAATAATCCTATGATAATAAAAGAGAATGTAAATCCTATTATATGCAAAAGGGAAGGAAAGATGTTAGTACATCCTTATTAGTTGTTTTCAGTTAACGTTAAAAGAAGGACAAAACTCGTTTAGGAAAAAAAATTGTCACCTTTTCTTTGTGTCCTTTGTTGTGGTGACCTTTGGATCCATGGTGATGACCTTTTTTGCCCTTCTTTCCGTGATGGTCATCCCCATAGTACTTGTGGTTGTCATGGTGACCTTTGTAATGCTTGTCGTGATTGTCGTGGTAACCCTGGGAAAGAAAAGCATTGAAGTTTGGTTTATTACTCTTATGTTGAAGCTGATGCCATTGACAATTCAGTGTCCTAATATAGCCGAAGCCAAGAGAAGGAAAAAAAGAGTATAAAGAGCTTCCAGATTCTGGAAGGTCTTGTTTCTCCTTTTCTCTGGACTCCAGTGACCGCAGATCTTCACTAATCCTTCCTGGAAGGCCCCAATGACTTTCTTGCTCTGAAAAACTAATAACTTATCGCCATTTGTAGAATCCATCTTCTCTAAAGCAACCGTGAAAATCCTTGCATATCTTTTTATAGATTCCTGATGGTGAATATGTAAATGATCAAAATAAAGTAGATATAAATTACTCTTCGGAGATGAAAATGAAGATGGAATTAGTCATAAGAGAATCGATATCATATTTTTTGAAGCAATAAAAATAGAGAAATAATTAGCATATTGAAATTACAAAAGAGGTTACAGACATTCTCTATAATTAGATATATTTTAGGGCTAACCCATTCCTGGAAATCACCTGTAACTGATTCTGTTTTTGTTTTGATTTCTGTTTATTCTAGTTATATTCATATCACTGAAATAGATAAATTACACTGGAACTAATTCATAGTTTCCGTCTGCAGCATAATAACGTTAGAGGTATTATGGCTTTTCTTGTGAAAGGCAGAAATTGCTATCAACATTTTAAGGTCCTGTCACTCACCCCATGGTGGGCCTTGCCGTAGTCGCCTACATGATGCCCTTTATAACCGTGGTCGTCATGGTGGCCCTTGTGGCCCTTGTAGCCGCCCTTGTCGTGATGCCCTCCATAGTGGCCTTTATGCCCTTTGTGCGATTTGCCTCCTCCGTAGCCTCCGTATCCTGTGAGTGAATATATGTAACAATGTGGTCATAGGGTATAAAAAGGACAAAAGTTAAAGGAGAGGATGTAATACTGCTTCAAAGTGTCCTTTGATATTTACTTGTTTTTTGATATTCTTAAATCTTATGTATATTTTTCCTTTCTATTCATTTGTATTTTATTAGAATTTTCTTCAACGAGTCTTTCCGTTCCATTTTTTGTTTGTTTGTTGTGCAAGCATTTAGCTCCGTGAAATCTTGTTTAGTATTAAAA
Source organism: Palaemon carinicauda (assembly GCF_036898095.1). Lineage (NCBI taxonomy): Eukaryota > Metazoa > Arthropoda > Malacostraca > Decapoda > Palaemonidae > Palaemon > Palaemon carinicauda. The sequence continues at coordinate 159,589,028 of NC_090729.1, read as the reverse complement.
TAATTGTCTAGGTGTTTTGAGTTTCAATGGCGTAACATTTATTCTAACTAATCATGACTTTAAAAACATAGAATCAGAAGTAAATTCCCCAAAAATTTGTTTTCATTTAAACAGAATTAATAAAAACAAAGTTTTTGAGAACCTGTTCCACGCTACATATATCTTAGATCTGCTATATTATTTCATAAGCTTAACTTTCGTAATCAATATCTGATAGTGTCCTAAAGAGGTCTATAGCAGTGTGATCTCGAAAGTTCTTAGCTTAAACTTTTTGTTTATTCAAAAGAATTATTATGGATTGGATTTTGTAATGAAAATAATGATAAGAATGATGAATATTGCTAGAGGGTGGTTTTGATGAAAATTTTATGGAAATTTTTTACAGTAATTTTACTTTTAGAATGTGAAATGTTTCATGAGAATAATTTTGTATTTCAATCTTATGGAAATTTTTGAAGAAACAAAAAATAAATGATATGGTTCCTCTTGTTGATTATATGCTTGGCTGAACGTCACCTTGTGAGGAAAGATTTAAAATACGATTTCAGGATTTAGAGCTTTCTCTCTCTCTCTCTCTCTCTCTCTCTCTCTCTCTCTCTCTCTCTCTCTCTCTCTCTCTCTCTCTCTCTCTCTCTCTCTCTGTTAGATTTCCATCAATTGCTTTATCAATAAATGAATGAATTAATGAACTATTTGAAGTTTTCTGGCATCCTGACATCAAAACTCAATAACTGAAACCAGTTACTTTTTGATGGATCAGCTTTTAATGATATGTTTGAAAAACCTCTCTATTATATTGGTCTCTCCTTAGTACAATTTGATATTAAGGAATCATTTCTCTGTAATCTTATTTAAGGTATTCTCCCTTCCATGTTTGGTATTCCACTTTTCAATTTAGATGTGGTTTTAACTTATGTTGGTATGAAGCTTATGAATCATTTTCATGATTGTTTATCAATCATTTGAATAAGAGCTTATGAATAATTAATGATTGGTTTTGAATCTTTTGTGTGATTATTTATGAATCATCTCTGTAAGAGCATATGAACAATTTGTATGATTGTTTATGAACCATTTGTTTGAGAGCTTATGGATGATTTTTATGATTTGTTATGAATCATTTGTATGATCGTTTATTCACCATGTGTATAAGAGCTTCATATATACAAACTGATACAGAATTAGAACCACAATGCCTTAAGCTTACCGGTGGCAGCTGGAACGAGGTCGACCTCAGCTACGACAGAGTACTGGTGGCTTCCTGCTGGCACGAGGTCTGTTCCCGCCTGGTGTTCGATGAGGCCTCCGAATCCGTAGTCGCCCTCCGGGGCCCCGTTGGACACTGCGATACCAATGGCCAGTATCGTCGTCGTCAGCAGCGTGAGGCTGCTTGCTGGCTGTTGTGTAAAACAAGAGGTAATTATCTTATTTATCTAGTATTACGTGGTATCAACTATTTTATTTTTTAAAGAATTTTCGCTTTATATCTGAATTATCATTATTGTGATGATAATGATGACGATGATTATTATTATTATTATTATTATTATTATCATTATTATTATTATTATTATTATTAGTAGTAGTAGTAGTAGTAGTAGTAGTAGTAGTATTAGTAGTAGTAGTAGTATACTGACTTAGTTTTACGAGTTGATTATTAACGCTTTAAGAATATAAATATTTAAATGTTGTTCGATCAAGATACATTATCAATGTCATCATTGCGATTTATTTCATTGATTTGCATTGTGTGATTGATAGATTTTCACCCTGCTTATCTTTCCATCAGTATCGTATTATTTACACTATCAATTGACTCAAATACTTGTACACGCTAGGAATGTAATGACTGATGAGAGAAAGTTCATTGTCATTAAGTCCAATGACACGGATATGCTAGTCATAGCTATATCTGAGCTGCCATCTTAACAGGAAGTAGGTCTTGAGAAAATGAGGATTTCCTTTGGCCAAGTAGCCAAGATTTGGTAGATTCCAGTCCATGAGGTAGTTTCTGGTATAGGGCTTGGGAAAGCAAGAAACGTCCCATACTTTCATTCATTCACTGGGTATCAGATTTCCATGGTGAAGGGAAGAAATGTGCACTTCACTGAGCTTGTAAACAAATCGGACAACTACAAATACTCCTAAGCAAGACTTCAATTTCAAACAACTAATCGGCTGCCATCTTATAAAATAGCCGCCATCTCGAATTTTCAATTGACCAAGCAGCCACATTTGATTAGTATTACTTGGAAAACAAGTGTGTCAAATTTTATGCTTGTATCATCATTTACAGGATTCTTTTAAAAAATTGTTGTAATCTCCTGTGTGCTACTAGATGGTCTAAATAATCTCGGTTAGTATTTGTGGCTGTTAGCTTTTACTTCGAGAGGAGGATTTTTCGATCTCAATCTGATTCTTCAGTTATTCCAGTTTTAGGAATTTTTAGAGAATTATCATTATTATTAATTTAAGCTTTACCTTTTCCCATATGTAAGAAACAAAGAAATGATATTGATTGCTGTCGAAATTTATTTAATTGAATAATCTTTAAGATTTGAAGTACGTAATGTTTATTCTTTCTTAGATATCCGATTAGGTATAAGTTTACTCTTATTTTATTTTTGAATTTTTGTACGACTTTGTCGTGATACGACTAATTTCTATGAGTCCTTGATGTTTATCTGAGCATTTAATGGCGTGTATGAAACCTCCCTCTTAATATATCATTCCTTTTTATTAAATGATTTTTATTGAAATGAAAATAGGAAGTTGAAAGTATGTGAGAAAGCGCCGGCTTATCAAACATCCTGAAGGCATAGAAATGAAAGTTGATACCTGTGATATGCAGACGATTACATCCTCTTAGTTACAGTATTACGTTGTGTAACACAACACATGCGGCATGTAGCTAATCCTATTATTCACTCTCAGGGTATAACTTAGACATTTAAATTTTTCTATTTCTACGCGATGGATCAAACACCTGGAGATAAAAGTTTTAAATGTAACATTAATTAAACCATTCCTTATCTTTTATCAGCAACGAATGGTTTGTGATCCCTACATTTTTCTAATATAAAGTCTACTACAAACTGGTTTCTATTCAGAAGTCAGGCCTTACCCGCCCAGTTTCGCGGTTTCTCATGGTGGTCGGCTTCTTCGGGTTTCTCTCTCGCTGAGGAAGAAGAAAGCCAGGAACCTATCGGAGGAAAGATGGAGGAGGAGGAGGAGGCTGTTTCGGATCGAGAGAGAGATCGAGACTGAATTCGCCATCGAGCAGAAGCCAATATATACCTACGCGACGGATTACAAAATGGTCGTTTTGCACATTAGCTTCGCCTCAGCCGTCCTCTCTAAGTTATTGGCGTAGGAGGGCGAAGGGGAGGACCTTGGGCCTCTCTGTCGCCAGCCCTGTTCGGAGGATCACGTCCTGCGGCCAGTAGAAAGGAATTAGGCCTTGCTTTAATTGATTGTGGACGGCTCTGAATTACGCAAAGGTTTCATGTGAAAGACTATTTTTTCTTATATAAAAATATTTTCAGTTTATGTGAAAGTTCTGTGCTTCTCGAAAAATCTCAATTTTTGCTATTGAGTGAAATTTCTAGACCATTGATTTACTCTACAACAATTCTTGCATTTTGATTTCCCTAACTACTTTAGTAAGAGTCAGTTTATTCATAATCTTCTACAATAAACATTTCTACCGTATCAACACATGTTCACAGCTTCTTTGTACTCTGCTTTTATGACTTTGAGCAGCATTACGCATTCACCCACACCCACACCCACACCCACACAGATACACACACAAACACACACATACATATATGTATACACATATATAAGTATATATATACATATATATATATATATATATATATATATATATATATATATATATATATATGTATGTGTGTGTGTGTGTGTGGGGGAGGGGTCTGTCCGTTTGTGCGTGTACGGTATTTGTTTGATACTCAGTCACAGACGCACACACACACACACACACACACATATATATATATATATATATATATATATATATATGTATATATATGTATATATATACATGTATATATATATATATATATATATATATATATATTTATATATATATATATACATATATTTATATATATATACATATATATACGTACATATATATCTATCTATCTATCTATCTATCTATCTATCTATCTATCTATCTATATATATATATATATATATATATATATATATATATATATATATATATATATATATATATATACATACGTACATATAAACTACATAAATGTCTGTATCATACTAACTGTACATTGCCAACTTGATTTGCACCAGTAAATTACACCCTCTACCCTGCTCCCGATGAGAGAATGTACAGTAGAGAACAAAATATTCAGCTTTTCCCTTATTTTCAAATAATTAACATAGAGGTTTCATTACGAGTATGTGGTCCACACACCCGCTTGTTTTATTAAATCTAATTTTTCCTTTCCCTATTACTTTATAATCATTATCTTTCTAATTTTGTCCGACTTACTTTCAACTGTGATGTTATGTTAAGAGTAGCTACAATTTATTCCCACCCATTTTTACCATATATATATATATATATATATATATATATATATATATATATATATATATATATATATTTATATATGTGTATGTATATACTGTATATATATATATAGATATCTATATATATTCCTGATCTAGATATTAATCTCTGGCACCGTCGTTCAATTAGTTCATTATGCATGTTGCATAAGATTTTTCATAACTCTGACCATCCTTTACATTCAGATCTCCCAGGACAATTCTATCCTGTTCGTAATACTAGGCAGGCAGTTAATTCTAATAGCCAGGCCTTCTCCATCACGAGGCTCAATACTACGCAGTACTCTAGAAGTTTTAATCCAGCTGTGACCAAGTTGTGGAATGATCTTCCTAATCGGGTGGTTGAATCAGTAGAACTTCAAAAGTTCAAAGTTGCAACAAATGCTTTTTTGTTGACCAGGCGGACATTAGTCTTTTTATAGTTTATTTATGACATATTTGTTTTTGTTGTTGTTAATAGTTTATATATGAAATGTCTGTTTTGACGTTGTTACTTATTTTGGAATGATTTATTATTAATTTGTTCTCTTCATTTATTTATTTCCTTGTTTCCTTTCCTCACTGGGCTATTTTTCCCTGTTGGAGCCCCTGGGCTTATAGCATATTGCTTTTCCAACTAGGGTTGTAGCTTGGATAGTAATAATAATAATAATAATAATAATAATAATATGTATATATACATATATATATACTGTATATATATAAATATATATATATAATTCATATATATATATATATATATATATATATATATATATATATATATATATATATATATATATATATAGATAGATAGATATTACGCTATATCCGCTAACAAGCTTTTGCCTCAGAAGAACCCTAAAACAGTCGCTTCATATTCATTCCTTAACTTCTGAACCATAGATTAATAGGTTTTGCAGTGAAAATTTTCATATTTTTTTACCTCAATACTAGACACAGATAGCTTATCAGCAGTGTGTTGAAACCCCTGCTCCCATTTCGTTATTCGCCCAAATGTACAGAGCGTATTGTACTTCTTAGATATTTACCCTTTATAGGAGCTTTTCTCACCTTATCTACTCACTAATCTATTGTCTTCAACTTATTTCATAACTTCCATACATCCCTTCCGTACAGCATATTAGGTTTAACAATCCCATCATACATGCCGTTTTTGACTTACTAAACTTCAGCATACATCCTGCTACCTTATCTGCCTTTATTGTGACATATCTGTTACAATATTTTACCTTCATCTGTCATATTTACTGCAAGATTCTTTCGCGAATCAAGAGCTTCCATTCTTCCACCACCCATACTAACATTCATTACAGCATCTTCATGATTAAAACACCTCCTCTCAACTTGCACCTCTTTTAGAGGCTTTATATTACTTCTACCTGTATTTCAACCTACTCAATCAGCTGAGTATTATCTGCAAACAAGAAGAATTTAACAACTAATTATTTTATACCATATCTTTGTGCTTACATTCTCTTTCCTTTCTTTGAGCTCTGGCATTACTCCATTCATATTGATCAGCCTTGGAGGCATAAACCCCTGAAGCCAAACTTTGATGGTAGAGTAGTCTCTGTCCTGCCTAAACTCTGTGAACACACGCTCCTCTACTAACATTGGGAATTCATTGCTCTCAAGAGCCTCCCCATTGTTTCTCTACTGATTTTGTCATAATCTATTTTTAGGTCTATGTACGCCACACTCAGGTTTATCCCTTTACTTTCAAATATCTGACAGTTATTTCATAACAAACACTTGCCGCATCCACACTCAGAATTGGCTGAACCTAAACTGTTATTCTGATATCAGAGTTTAGGTCCTCTTTCAGCTTTACTACTTCTCAATAAAATTCCTACCATATACCTTACCTGTTATACCTAGTAAAGTTATGCCTATTTGGTTCTTACAATTCCTTTCATTACCTTCAGTTTCATGAAATGAATAAATATTTTTGCCACCTATTCTCTATAGAACTCTCCTTCTCTGAATATAACCATCACCATACTGCATCATCTCCATTGTAATCCATTCAACTGGCCAGTCTCTTTTGTACCTCTTAACTACCTCCTTAGATCCTCAACAGTCACTTCCACAAGCATTGACAGCCTTACATTAACCCTTCCCAGTCTTACTTTAATTCAGCCATTCTACTTCCATCATGTCAAAATTCAACAAACCTTCAAAATACTCACTTTATTAACCCAGTATTCTATTCACAAGCAACAGCATTTATACACTCATATCCCCCTCACATCTTTTATCTTGAGATCCATTTGTTCTTTAGCCTCTTCATTTCCCCGTAAAATCTTTCTATTCTCTTAACTACCCTATCCATTTGCCTTGTATGCTTGCACCTGCTGTTATCTCATCTCATACAATGCTAATTAAAATAATAACTTTTTTTCCCTTCACTTAACCCTTTGCCTCTTCATTCCCCCTTTTACTATATTTGCACCTGCTGTTATCTTGTCTCATGCGATTCTACCTAAAACAATCTCCCTTTTCCCTTCACTTGACCCTTTGCCTCTTAATATGTTTGCGGCCTCTCCATTCATTCCTATACTCATAATTGCTTCTCGCCCACCCAAAGATCTCATCTCTGAATTTGATATAGTCTCCCTATGCCTATTTTTTCCTCTTGTTTCTTTAATCTTTGCCAAAATTCCCCCATTTTTTCGTTATATGCTTTCTGAATTTCCTTCTTATCCAACCAGTTTGTATCAATTACATCTGCAGCCATATTTTCCCTCTTACTCTCCAACTTATATTTATCTAAACTTTTGTTTCATCCAATTACTTGGTATATAAACCTCAAGCCACTCATCTTCTCAGCATCACATCTATCAACTTACTCTTCAATTTACTCTGTTCCAATATACAAAACTTTTCCGCACCATGTTTTCTTTCTCAAGTATACATATGCATGATTTTCTTCGGAGATCATGTATTTTAATTGATTGAGCTTCTTTAAGAACTAATATTCAATAAACTTTCCATTCTAATATATTTAATGAACGCCCTACTTGTGAGCAACTTTATTTTTCATTCACCTTTGCATCTGAATCTCATAGTTCTTCTCATAAGCAACACATTCATGCAAATTAAAAACCCATTACCAAATCATCTACTTTTGATTATTTTATTTTTGCAATAAATCAAAGGATATTTTGATGATAAGGTTACAATTATTTTTTTCTTAGCATGTTATATTAGTGCAAATTTTATTGCCTTTAGAGTAGATTAATCTAAAATTTATGGGGCATATCCACATACCGAGAAGTCCAAACCTATTAACTAGCAGCTCCTCTGCCTTGAGGTACGATATATTTGCAACCTCTGGCATCGTCATTTCCTAGTGTAGCAGTGCCCAGGTTGTATCTTGCTTCCAATCCCCAAACATACTTATCGAAATAAGATGACATTGGCCTCAAGAGGGACAGGTTTATTCACCATTAAGATAATATTTCTTTTATAAGTAGTTTCACACCCAATGTTCGATGTTCCTCTGCCTTGGGACACTTGTGTAAGATAATTCTAGGCCGGTGTCACTTATTAGGGCAGCAATATCAAAGGCATAGCATTTATTCTCTTAGCGGTAGCAGTAAAATTTGAGTGATTTAATATATATATATATATATATATATATATATATATTTATATATATATACATATATATATATATATATATATATATATATATATATATATATATATATATATGATAAATTTTTTGCACATTTAAACTTGTTTCTTTCATATTTCAAATAAGCCATATATATTAATACATTAAAGTCTGGATTCTCTTAATGACCTCGGGATCAGAGCCCAAGGCGGAACCGCCCAAAGACTATGATATCGGACCGGTGGGGATTTGAACCCCCGTCCAGGATATCTGTATGCCAGTGACCATACCACTCCGACTACTCCGCCACTCCGGCGGATTGGTATGGTCACTGGCATACAGATATCCTGGACGAGGGTTCAAATCCCCGCCGGTCCGATATCATAGTCTTTGGGCGGTTCCGCCTTGGGCTCTGATCCCGAGGTCATTAAGGGAATCCAGACTTTAATGTATTAATATATATGGCTTATTTGAAATATATATATATATATATATATATATATATATATATATATATATATATATATATATATATATATATACATATATATATATTATAATTACCACCAAATTACAACCCTCGTTGGGTAAGCAAGATGCTATAAGCCCAAGGGCTCCAAAAGGGAAAAATAGCCCAGTGTGGAAAGGAAATAAGGAAATACACAAACGATATAAGAAGTAATGAACAATTAAAACAAAACATTTTAAAAACATTAACAACATTAAAACAGATATTTGATATATAAACTATAAAAAAAACTTATGTCAGCCTGTTCAACATGAAAACATTTGCTGTAAGTTTGAACTTGCGAAATTCTACTGATTCAACTACCCGATTAGGAAGATCATTCCTCAACTTGGTCACAGCTGGAATAAAACTTCCAAAACACTGTGTAGTTTAGAACCACAAGATGGAGAAGGCCTGAATATTAGAATTAACTGCATGCCTAGTATTACGAACAGGGCGGAACTGTCCAAGAAGATGTGAATGTAAAGGATGGTCAGAATTATAAAAAATCTTATGCAACATGCATAATGAACTAATTGAATGACGGAGCCAGAAATTAATATCTAGATCAGGAATAATAAATTTTTTAGACCGTAAGAGAAAAATGCTCCAAACAAGGTAGAATGAAGGCACTAAACAGTTCTTCAGAATAGATTGATCACCAAAAATCTTAAAAGATTTTCTGAATAATACAATTTTTTTGTGCAATTGAAGAAAACACAGACCAAATGTGTTTCTCAAAAGTGAATTTGGTATCGAAAATCACACCTAAAATTTTAAAGTAGTCATATAAAGCTGAAGAAACATTATCAATGCTGAGATCCGGATGTTGATGAGCCACTGTCCTTGACCTACTAACAATCACACTTTGAGTTTTGTGAGGATTAAACTTCATACCCCATAATTTGCACCATGTACTAATTTTAGCTAGATCTCTATTAAGGGATACAGCAAGCCTAGATCTATATTCAGAAGATGGAATTGATGCAAAGTGAAGAGCATCATCTGGATATGCAACAAGCTTGTTTTCTAGGCCAAACCAAATGCCATGTGTATATAGTATGAAATGTAATGGGCCAAGAACAGTACCCTGAGGAATACCAGATATCACATTCCTATACTCA
>NC_090729.1:159569151-159571651 GCF_036898095.1 Palaemon carinicauda | reverse complement strand
ATTAGCTTGCCACCTATTGGCGTATGCACGAAGTGTTCCTTTTCCTGGAGACTATTTCAATTAAAGTTTTCTGTTTGCATGGTTCAGTCTTTTTTACTTGTATATATATATATATATATATATATATATATATATATATATATACACACACACATATATATATATACATATATATGTGTGTATATATATATATATATATATATATATATATAAATATATATATATATATACATATGCATATTTATGCATCTATTATGTATGTGTATATATATATATATATATATATATATATATATATATATATTTATATATATACTGTATATATATATATATATATATATATATATATATATATATATGTGTGTGTGTGTGTGTGTGTGTGTGTATGTGTGTGTAAGTATATATGCACACATACACACACATACTATATTATGTAAACATGACGTGTGTTTGGCCTAGAAAAGAAGCTTGTTGCATATGCCGATGACGCTACTCTCTTTGCGTCAATTGGATCTCCTAAATGTAGATTTGAAATGCTGAATCCCTTAATATAGATCTAGGTAAGGTTAGTGAATGGTCCAGATTATGTGGCATGAAGTTAAACCCAAAGTCTAAATAAGTATATACGTAGACCTTGGTTGAACCCTAACAAAACAGGAAGTTTGATTGTAAATAAGTACAGGACAGTGGCTTTTCAGCATCCAGATTCCAATTACAACTCCTTTAAAATGTTAGCTGTGATTCTTGTTTTCAAATTTACTTTGGAGAAACATATTCACTCTATTTCTTCTTCAACTCTACAAAACAGAGGCATTTTGAGAAAATCTTTCAAGTTTCGGTGATCGATTTATTCTGAAAAAAAAAAAAGTGTTTTAATTCTTTCATTCTACTTTATTTCGAATGTTGTTCTCCTGTCTGGTCTTCAGTTGCTGGCTATATTAAATTTCTTATTCCTGATCTTGACATTGATCTCTGGCACCTTTGTTTAGTTAGTTCTTATTACCTGTTGTATAAGATTTTTTTAAAATAATTCTGAACATCCCCTGCATTCGGATCTTCCTAGACATACTAGGTATGCAGTTAATTCTAACACTCTTTCCTTCTCCCTCGTAAGGGTCAATACTACAGAGTATTCTAAAAGATTTATTCCAGGTGTCACCAGATTGCTGAATGATCTTACTAATCAGGTAGTTGAATCGGTGGAACTTCAGAAGTTCAAACATGCAGCGAAAATTTTTGATGTTGAACAGGCTGACATGAGTCTCTTTTCATAGTTTATAAATAATAGTTCTGTTTTAACTTTTGTTACTGATCTTAAAATATTTCATATTCTTTACTTATTACTTTTCATATAGTTTATTTATTTCCTTATTTCCTTTCTTCACTGGAAGTCTTAGGGGTGCATTCAAATGCATCTATGGAAGTCAAAGTGGGAATATATAGAGGTATTGATGATCCAATTCTTCTTTATCGCAGTCAACTGAGGATGTTGAATGCAAATGGCAGAGAAGTGTTTTTTTTCTTTTTTTTAACCTGGTTAAGTAAACTGTTAACTCAGTGTATGTAGGCTACAGTTCGTATTTGGGGAAATACATAAAAGTAGCTAAAGGTTAATGGACGTAAAAAGATTTACTAAATGAACTAACTGAATGGATAAATTGATATCCTGTTTAACAACTGGTTAATAAAAGATAATCAATCATGCAAATACTTTATTCAGACTTACAAAAAGCATTCAGATATACACGTAGAGCATAAATACAAGACATTCAATTGCATGGAGCATGACTTGTGGGCTGTAAATGGAAGGTCGGCAGAGTTGAATATGACATGCGATATTGATTAAAAGCAGACACTCTTTGATGGTAGAACGACTTAAAGAATCATATAAGTAAATAAATATCACCAGCTGTGTTTTTGTTTTGAAATGTTCCCGTAGTATGTCCACGTATTTAGTTGTTCGTTATCCTGTCGATTGACTTTTGACAATGCGGAAATGTGTGTGCATAGATAAATAGCAAAATAACAATAAACATGATGCGGGGGAAAGTTCGAGAGGGAGGTAGAGGATTAGATGAAGAAATAAGGTGAAGGATGATATGGAGAGGAGAGGTTTGGTGGAAGAGGATGTCTTTGGTAGAAGGTATTGGAGAGGCCTCATCAGGCAACCGACCCCTTATTGTAAGGATAACTGTGGGAAGGAAGATGATTCGAAAGTCGTTGCAGTTGTTTGCGATGGAGATGGAGTCCACAAGAAAGTATAATTCGCACTTGATGCCAGAGGGACCCGTTTTAATGGTAACCGTGACCTGGAAAAGAAGAGAAAAAGACTTTTCATGATTATTTTGGATGATGGCGGGGAGAATAGCTGGAGCTGCTTTGTAACTGTCTTTGAGAAATTCAACTTATGTGACTTTTTTAGAAGGTTTCATTAATGCCAATGGATTAGTTAAAGATATAAGAATTTCTTACATGAAACTATGTAACGTGCTTGCTACTG
>NC_090729.1:159561651-159566651 GCF_036898095.1 Palaemon carinicauda | reverse complement strand
TATATATATATATATATATATATATGTATACATATTATAAATCTACAAAAATGTGTATGAATATATAAACATGTATATTCACATGTATATATATATATATATATATATATATATGTAAGTATTTGTGTGTGTGTGAGTGTTATGAGTCCCATGGCCTGTTAGTGTTTATTGAGATTAGAACAGGAAGGCAGACAGGACACAGCGAAAATTCATGATGGAAAATAGCTTTTTTTTTTCTCTTGAAAGCAGTAATTAAATCTACGGTAATAATTTTCAACTTGGAATCTAGTGGTTTGTTAATATTATGCCTTGTATACCTCCTAACTACAATACGTGAATACATAAATAAATCATGAAGAGACACAAAAACAAAATACAAAAGGTTTGAAGATGCCGAAAATTTGCACGTGAGAGAAATTGATTTTTCAATAGATTTTCAAAACACGAAATTCCTACAAACGTCTATTATTGGAAATAAAAACCGTTGTAACGAACGTGGTCTAGTTTGTAAATTCATTATATTTTGGTTTTATTTATGTTTTTGTTTACAAGTCAAAAAATGGACGCATCGTAATTTCTCACATTAGTTTGAAGTTTGTATGAGATTGGATAGTTTAATTTAAATTGACAATTGTTGTATTATGAAAATTCAATATTTCTAAGCCAACATTTATGTATTATCTAAATGCAAAACAAAACCTAGAAACCTTTGCGCTGAACTTTTAACATTTATTCGTGCGTGATGATTACTTTTGATGGAGACCGAGTTTAAAGCAATGGGGAAAATGAGCTGGAATACTTTTATTTACCGTTATTAAAAATTTGATGCCTGTAATGAACGCTTGATATTTTAATTAATGTTTTTCTCCGCGAAAATTGTGGCCAGTATAATTTCTAAATGAGTGTGTATTTTCAGGAACTTTTAAAGTGACAGTTTGTCATTGGTATATCATTGGAGAATGTGGACATTTTTTCGTCGTTAAAATAACATGACATTTATTCCTTGTTTGTGTTTCAAGACAACTTTTGGGGGTGTGAGTTCAGGTAATTCAAATTCGAAGTACAATTAGTTAACTTTGCACTGATATCTTTTGATTTATGATGAACAAAATACATTCATGGCGAATAAATTCGAGTTGTTCTTGAAATATATTTCCTTCATCAGCAAGAATGACTGGTCAAACAGACAAACAGATAAGAGAAACGCGGGCGTGGGTAGGGGTGGGGGTGGGGGTGGATGTAATGATAAAAGAAATCACCCATCAAGCAAAACTTGATAATTTTTGGTCGAATTCTTGGACTCGACAGAAAACGCGCAAGTTTTTATTATACCAACGGAGCACATGAATGAATTCATCTCTCACTTGCCTAATAACTCTATTGATATAATAATAGAAAATATCGAGTAGAGGTAACATAAATAATCTTATGATGATAAAAGAGAATGTAAATCTTATTATATGCAAAAGGGAAAGAAAGTTGGTAGTACATCCTTATTAGTTGTTTTAAGTTAAGGTTAAAAGAAGGTCAAAACTCGTTTAGGAAAAAACTATTCACCTTTTCTTTGTGTCCTTTGTTGTGGTGACCTTTGGATCCGTAGTGGTGACCTTTTTTGCCCTTCTTTCCGTGATGGTCATCGCCGTAGTACTTGTGGTTGTCGTGGTGACCCTTGTAGTGCTTGTCGTGATTGTCGTGGTAACCCTGAAAAAGAAAAGAATAAAAAAAAGTTTAGTTTATTATTTTCATGTTGAAGCTGATGGCATTGACAATTCAGTGTCCTGATATAGCCGAAGCCAAGAGAAGGAAAAAAAGAGAAGAAAGAGCTTCCAGATTCTGGAAGGTCTTGTTTCTCCTTTTCTTTGGACTCCAGAGACCGCAGATCTTCTCCAATCCTTCCTGGAAGGCCCATAAACTTTTTTTGCTCTGGAAAATTAATAACTTTTCGCTAGTCGTAGAATCCATCTTCGCTAAAGCAACCGTGAAAATCCTTGCATACATCTTTACACAATCCTAATGGTTAAGGATCAAAATAAAGTAGATATAAATTACTCTTCGGAGATGAAAAGGAAGATGGAATTAGTCACGAGAGGAGCGATATCATATTTTTTGAAGAAATAAGAAGAGAAATATTTAGAGTATTGAAATTAAAAAAGAGATTACAGACATTCTCTCTAATTAAATATATTTTAGGGCTAACCCATACATGGAAATCCCAGGTAGCTTTTTTCATTTCTTTTTTTATTCTATTTATATTCTTATTATGAAAATACCAAATGCAATATTGGATATGTGTTTACAGGATCAGTTGCGAAATAGAATTTCACAACGCAGTCTTTAGCAACAACATATTCTAAATACGATTTTGTTTTTTTAAACACGTTATTGAGAGCTTATAATAGCGGAAGAATTGTCATACCAGATTAATGTTAAAGGCTTATAGAAGATTTAATAAAGAAATTTGATGCCCCTTTTTATGGTTTTTAAGATATTGACTATCAACTAAGATCCTGATTTCCTTCATACAAAGTCTATGGTGGAAATGATGTAATGTCTCATATAACCTGGATGTATTTGAAAAGATGTTGGGATGGGGGGTGGGGGATGCATGTTGTTCATTTATTCCGAAGGAAACGATGTCTCTTGAAAGAAGGAATATTCTAGAGAACCCATAACCACAGAGGAAATGCCAAAACTTGGTATTAGTGGTACAGAGCCTTACGGTATAGCAACGGAGGATAATCTCCCACAGATAGTTCACATGACATAAATGAATGATATCACTCTGCTCTTACACTGGAACTACTACTTAGTTTCCGTCTGCATCATAATAACATTAGAGGTATTATAACTTTTCTTGCAAAAGGCAGAAATTGCTTTCAATATTTTCAGGTCCTGTCACTCACCCCATGGTGGGCTTTACCGTAGTCGCCTACATGATGCCCTTTATAACCGTGGTCGTCATGGTGGCCCTTGTGGCCCTTGTAGCCGCCCTTGTCGTGATGTCCTCCATAATGGCCTTTATGCCCTTTGTGCGACTTGCCTCCTCCGTAGCCTCCATATCCTGTGAGTGACGGGAAATGTAACAATGCGGTCATAAGGTATAAAAGAAAGGACAAAAGGTTAAGGAGAAGATGTAATACTGGTTTACAGAGGCCTTATATATTTTCACTGTCTATTTGCATTTTAGTATAATTTTCTTCAACGAGTCTTTCCGTTTCATTTTTTTTTCTTTTTGTAGTTTTTGTCATGCAAGCATTTAGCTCCGTGAAATCTTGTTTAGTATCCATGTAATTGTCTAAGTGTTTTGAGTTTCCATTTGTTTACGTTATGACGTAACATTTATTTTAACTAATCATGACTTTAAAAACATAGAATCAGAAGAAAATTCCCCAAAAATTTGTTTTCATTTAAACAGAATTAATAAAAACAAAGTTTTTGAGAACCTGTTCCACGCTACATATATCTTAGATCTGCTATATTATTTCATAAGCTTAACTTTCGTAATCAATATCTGATAGTGTCCTAAAGAGGTCTATAGCAGAGTGTGATCTCGAAAGTTCTTAGCTTAAACTTTTTGTTTATTCAAAAGAATTATTATGGATTGGATTTTGTAATGAAAATAATAATAAGAATGATGAATATTGCTAGAATTTGGTTTAGATGAAAATTTTATGGAAATTTTATACAGTAATTTTACTTTTAGAATGTGAAATGTCTCATGAGAATAATTTTGTATTTCAATCTTATGGAAATTTTTGAAGAAACAAAAAATAAATGATATGGTTCCTCTTGTTGATTATATGCTTGGCTGAACGTCACCTTGTGAGGAAAGATTTAAAATACGATTTCAGGATTTAGAGCTTTCTCTCTCTCTCTCTCTCTCTCTCTCTCTCTCTCTCTCTCTCTCTCTCTCTCTCTCTCTCTCTCTCTCTCTCTCTCTCTCTCTGTTAGATTTCCATCAATTGCCTTATCAATAAATGAATGAATTAATGAACTATTTGAAGTTTTCTGGCATCCTGACATCAAAACTCAATAACTGAAACCAGTTACTTTTTGATGGATCAGCTTTTAATGATCTGTTTGAAAAACCTCTCTATCATATTGGTCTCTCCTTAGTACAATTTGATATTAAGGAATCATTTCTATGTAATCTTATTCAAGGTATTCTCCGTTCCATGTTTGGCATTCCCCTTTTCAATTGAGATGTAGTTTTAACTTATGTTGGTATGAAGCTTATGAATCATTTTTATGATTGTTTATCAATCATTTGCATAAGAGCTTATGAATAATTAATGATTGGTTATGAATCATTTGTATGATTGTTTATCAATCATTTGTATAAGAGCTTATGAATAATCAATGATTGGTTTTGAATCCTTTTTATGATTGTTTATCAATCATTTGAATAAGAGCTTATGAATAATTAATGATTGGTTATGAATCATTTGTATGATTGTTTATCAATCATTTGAATAAGAGCTTATGAATAATTAATGATTGGTTATGAATCATTTGTATGATTGTTTATCAATCATTTGAATAAGAGCTTATGAATAATTAATGATTGGTTATGAATCATTTGTATGATTGTTTATCAATAATTTGTATAAGAGCTTATGAATAATTAATGATTGGTTATGAATCATTTTTATGATTGTTTATCAATCATTTGAATAAGAGCTTATGAATAATTAATGATTGGTTATGAATCATTTGTATGATTGTTTATCAATCATTTGTATAAGAGCTTATGAATAATTAATGATTGGTTTTGAATCTTTTGTGTGATTATATATGAATCATCTCTGTAAGAGCATATGAACAATTTGTATGATTGTTTATGAACCATTTGTTTGAGAGCTTATGGATGATTTTTATGATTTGTTATGAATCATTTGTATGATCGTTTATTCACCATGTGTATAAGAGCTTCATATATACAAACTGATACAGAATTAGGACTACAATGCCTTAAGCTTACCGGTGGCAGCTGGAACGAG
>NC_090729.1:159554151-159556651 GCF_036898095.1 Palaemon carinicauda | reverse complement strand
GCCTGTTCATTTCCCCGTAAAATCTTTTTATTCTCTTAACTACCCTATCCATTTGCCTTGTATGCTTGCACCTGCTGTTATCTCATCTCATGCAATGCTAATTAAAATAATCTCTTTTTTTCCCTTCACTTAACCATTTGCCTCATCATTCCCCCATTTACTATGTTTGCGGCCTCTCCATTCCTTCCTATACTCATAAATGCTTCTCGCCCACCCAAAGATCTCATCTCTTAATTTGATATACTCTCTCTCTATGCACATTTCTTCCTCTTGTTTCTTTAATATTTGCCAAACTTCCCCCATTTTATTGTTAAATACTTTCTGAATTTCCTTCTTATCCAACCAGTGTGTATTAATTACATCTGCAGCCATATTTTCACTCTTTCTCTCCAACTTATATCTATCTAAATTTTTGTTACATCCAATTACTTGGTATATAAACCACAGCCACTCATCTTCTCAGCATCCCATCTACCAACTTACTCTTCAATTTACTCTGTACCAATATACAAAACTTTTCCTCACCATATTTTCTTTCTCTAGTATACATATGCATGTTTCTTTGGAGATCATGTATTTCAATTAATTGAGCTTATTTAAGAACTAATATTCAATAAACTTTCCATTCTAATATATTTAATGAACGCCATACTTATGAGCAATTTTATTTGTCATTCACCTTTGCATCTAAATCTACATAGACATTCTTCCATGTTTACCAAAAGAGGTTTGGCACAAATTCAGTTTCTTCATAAAAAGCTTTAACTTATTATTCACTAAGAGCCAAAACATCCAGCTATATCATTTTGAAAAACTCAGTTACCATATATTTCTTCTCATATGCTGCACATTCATGCAAATTAAAAACCCATTACCAAATCATCTACTTTTGATTATTTTATTTTTGCAATAAATCACAGGATATTTTGATGATAAGATTACAATTATTTTTTCTTATCATGTTACATTAGTGCAAATTTTATTGCCTTAAGAGTAGGTTAATCTATAATTTATGGGACATATCCACACACCTAGAAGTCCAACTATTAACTAGCAGCTCCTCTGCCTTGAGGTACAATATATATGCAACCTATGCCATCGTCATTTCCTAGTGTAGCAGTGCCCAGGTTGTATCTTGCTTCCAATCCCCAAACATACTTATCGAAATAAGATGACATTGGCCTCAAGAGGGACAGGTTTATTCACCATTAAGATAATATTTCTTTTATAAGTAGTTTCACACCCAATGTTCCATGTTCCTCTGCCTTGGGACACTTGTGTAAGATAATTCTAGGCCGGTGTCACTTATTAGGGCAGCAATATCAAAGGCATAGCATTTATTCTCTTAGCGGTAGCAGTAAAATTTGAGTGATTTAATATATATATATATATATATATATATTTATATATATACATATATATATATATATATATGATAAATTTTTTGCACATTTAAACTTGTTTCTTTCATATTTCAAATAAGCCCTATATATTAATACATTAAAGTCTGGATTCTCTTAATGACCTCGGGATCAGAGCCCAAGGCGGAACCGCCCAAAGACTATGATATCGGACCGGTGGGGATTTGAACCCCCGTCAAGGATATCTGTATGCCAGTGACCATACCACTCCGACTACTCCGCCACTCCGCGGATTGGTATGGTCACTGGCATACAGATATCCTGGACGAGGGTTCAAATCCCCGCCGGTCCGATATCATAGTCTTTGGGCGGTTCCGCCTTGGGCTCTGATCCCGAGGTCGTTAAGAGAATCCAGACTTTAATGTATTGATATATATGGCTTATTTGAAATATATATATATATATATATATATATATATATATATATACATATATATATATATATATATTATAATTACCACCAAATTACAACCCTCGTTGGGTAAGCAAGATGCTATAAGCCCAAGGGCTCCAACAGGGAAAAATAGCCCAGTGTGGAAAGGAAATAAGGAAATACACAAACGATATAAGAAGTAATGAACAATTAAAACAAAACATTTTAAAAACATTAACAACATTAAAACAGATATTTGATATATAAACTATAAAAAAAACTTATGTCAGCCTGTTCAACATGAAAACATTTGCTGTAAGTTTGAACTTGTGAAATTCTACTGATTCAACTACCCGATTAGTAAGATCATTCCTCAACTTGGTCACAGCTGGAATAAAACTTCTAAAACACTGTGTAGTTTAGAACCACAAGATGGAGAAGGCCTGAATATTAGAATTAACTGCATGCCTAGTATTACGAACAGGGCGGAACTGTCCAAGAAGATGTGAATGTAAAGGATGGTCAGAATTATAAAAAATCTTATGCAACATGCATAATGAATTAATTGAATGACGGAGCCAGAAATTAATATCTAGATCAGGAATAATCAATTTTTTAGACCGTAAGAGAAAAATGCTCCAAACAAGGTAGAATGAAGGCACTAAACAGTTCTTCAGAATAGATTGATCACCAAAAATCTTAAAAG
>NC_090729.1:159539151-159541651 GCF_036898095.1 Palaemon carinicauda | reverse complement strand
CTGGAAGGCCCCAATGACTTTCTTGCTCTGAAAAACTAATAACTTATCGCCATTTGTAGAATCCATCTTCTCTAAAGCAACCGTGAAAATCCTTGCATATCTTTTTATAGATTCCTGATGGTGAATATGTAAATGATCAAAATAAAGTAGATATAAATTACTCTTCGGAGATGAAAATGAAGATGGAATTAGTCATAAGAGAATCGATATCATATTTTTTGAAGCAATAAAAATAGAGAAATAATTAGCATATTGAAATTAAAAAAGAGGTTACAGACATTCTCTATAATTAGATATATTTTAGGGCTAACCCATTCCTGGAAATCACCTGTAACTGATTCTGTTTTTGTTTTGATTTCTGTTTATTCTAGTTATATTCATATCACTGAAATAGATAAATTACACTGGAACTAATTCATAGTTTCCGTCTGCAGCATAATAACATTAGAGGTATTATGGCTTTTCTTGTGAAAGGCAGAAATTGCTATCAACATTTTAAGGTCCTGTCACTCACCCCATGGTGGGCCTTGCCGTAGTCGCCTACATGATGCCCTTTATAACCGTGGTCGTCATGGTGGCCCTTGTGGCCCTTGTAGCCGCCCTTGTCGTGATGCCCTCCATAGTGGCCTTTATGCCCTTTGTGCGATTTGCCTCCTCCGTAGCCTCCGTATCCTGTGAGTGAATATATGTAACAATGTGGTCATAGGGTATAAAAAGGACAAAAGTTAAAGGAGAGGATGTAATACTGCTTCAAAGTGTCCTTTGATATTTACTTGTTTTTTGATATTCTTAAATCTTATGTATATTTTTCCTTTCTATTCATTTGTATTTTATTAGAATTTTCTTCAACGAGTCTTTCCGTTCCATTTTTTGTTTGTTTGTTGTGCAAGCATTTAGCTCCGTGAAATCTTGTTTAGTATTAAAATAATTGTCTAGGTGTTTTGAGTTTCAATGGCGTAACATTTATTCTAACTAATCATGACTTTAAAAACATAGAATCAGAAGTAAATTCCCCAAAAATTTGTTTTCATTTAAACAGAATTAATAAAAACAAAGTTTTTGAGAACCTGTTCCACGCTACATATATCTTAGATCTGCTATATTATTTCATAAGCTTAACTTTCGTAATCAATATCTGATAGTGTCCTAAAGAGGTCTATAGCAGAGTGTGATCTCGAAAGTTCTTGGCATAAATTTTTTGTTTATTCAAAAGAATTATTATGTATTGGATTTTGTAATGAAAATAATAATAAGAATGATGAATATTGCTAGAGGGTGGATTTTGATGAAAATTTTATGGAAATTTTATACAGTAATTTTACTTTTAGAATGTGAAATGTTTCATGAGAATAATTTTGTATTTCAATCTTATGGAAATTTTTGAAGAAACAAAAAATATATGATATGGTTCCTCTGGTTGATTATATGCTTGGCTGAATGTCATCTTGTGAGGAAAGATTTATAATGGGATTTTCAGGATTTAGAGCTCTCTCTCTCTCTCTCTCTCTCTCTCTCTCTCTCTCTCTCTCTCTCTCTCTCTCTCTCTCTCTCTCTCTCTCTCTCACAAATTGCTTTACCAATAACTGAAAGCAGTCATTTTTTTATGGATCAGGCTTTTAATGTTTTGTTTGAAAAATCTCTTTATCATATTGGTCTCTCCTTAGTACAATTTGACATTAAGGAATCGTTTCTCTGTAATCTTATTCAAGGTGTTCTCGCTTCCATGTTTGACATTCCCCTTTTCATTATGTTTGGTTATGAATTATTTGTATGATTGTTTATCAATCATCTGTATGATTATTTATGAATAATTTGTATGAGACCCTAAGAATCATTTGCACTATTGTTTATGAATAATTTGTATGATTGTTTATGACAATTTGTATGAGAGCTTATGAATAATTTTCATGATTTGTTATGAATCATTTGTACGATTGTTTACTTATCATTTGTATGAGAGCTTCATTTGTACAAACTGATACAGAATTAGAACCACAATGCCTTAAGCTTACCGGTGGCAGCTGGAACGAGGTCGACCTCAGCTACGACAGAGTACTGGTGGCTTCCTGCTGGCACGAGGTCTGTTCCCGCCTGGTGTTCTATGAGGCCTCCGAATCCGTAGTCGCCCTCCGGGGCCCCGTTGGACACTGCGATGCCTATGGCCAGTATTGTCGTCGTCAGCAGCGTGAGGCTGCTTGCTGGCTGTTGGGTAAAACCAGTGGTTATTATCTTATTTATCTAGTATTACGTGGTATTAACTTTTTCATCTATTTAGTTTAAAGCATTTTTTTTTACTCATATATGCATTATTATTATTATTATTATTATTATTATTATTATTATTATTATTATTATTATTATTATTATTATTATTATTATTATCATTAACTTGGTTATAATAGATAACTATCAACTCCATGAAAATAAACAGAGCTGAAAAAAGATCAACGTCCGCAGATAACAGTGTTGAGGGCGGTAGAAGTAAGAGCCCATGAAAATT
>NC_090729.1:159529151-159534151 GCF_036898095.1 Palaemon carinicauda | reverse complement strand
AATTGCAGGAGATCCCCCAGTATTTCATCTGGATGGGGAAGCCATCAAACAAGCTGATAGCTTCATCTACCTTGGAAGCATCTTCACTAAAAAACACAATATTGATGAGGAAATAGTTGCCCGGATAACTTTCGGCCGACTCAGGTCCAGAGTCTTCCTAAATCACCACCTCAAGACAGAAACAAAAGTAGCTGTGTACAGAGCTGTCTGCATGTCCACCTTGCTATATGGAGCAGAATCCTTGACGGCTTACCGTCGACATGTAAAACAACTTGAGGCATTCCATATTCGCTGTCTTCAGCGTATATTAGGGCTCACATGGTAAGACAAAATACCTCATTCTGAAATTCTCCACCGTTCAAACCTGATGAATATAGAATCCACATTGGCAGAAAAACAACTCAGGTGGATCGGCCACGTCATCCGTATGCCAGAACATCGCCTTCCTCGCCAGGTCCTCTACAGTCAGCTCCCTGAAGCTCGGCGTAATCCAGGGGGTTAGAAAAAGAGGTACAAGGACAACATCAAAGCTACGCTCAAGAAGTGCAACATACAACCTGAGCAACTAGAAATGAACGCCTCTGACAGACCACTATGGCGCTTACTCTGTAAAGCTGGAGTCAATCAACTTGAAGACACCCGGAACCAGGCAAGACAACAGCGCAGGGAGAGAAGACAAAACCGTCGAGATCGGATACCCCCGGTCAACCCAGACCTGACTTGCCAGTTGTGTGGCAGAGTGTGTGGATCCAGAATTGGTCTTCACAGCCATGCAAGATGGCACCAACGACAACAGATCTAACTTCATCCTCATCACAGCGAAGCAGAAGTCGTCTTTGATTCGAAGGACAGCAATAAGTAAGTAAGTATATATATATATATATATATATATATATATATATATATATATATATATATATATATATATATATATATATATATATATATATATATATATATATATATATATATATATATATAGATATAGATATAGATATTACTCTATATCCTCTAACAAGCTTTTGCCTCAGAAGAACCCTAAAACAGTCGCTTCATATTCATTCCTTAACTTCTGAACCATGGATTAATAGGTTGTGCAGCGAAAATTTTCATTTTTTTTTTACCTCAATGCACAACACGGATAGCTTATCAGCAGGGTGTTGAAACCCCTGCTCCCATTTCGTTATTTTCCCAAATATACAGAGCATATTGTACTTCTTAGATATCTACCCTTTATAGGAGCTTTTCTCACCTTATCTACTCACTAATCTACTGTCTTGAACTTATTTCATAACTTCCATACATCCCCTCTGTACAGCATATTAGGTTTAACAATCCCATCATGCATGCAGTTTTTGACTTACTAAACTTTAGCATACATCCTGCTACCTTATTTGCTTCTATTCTGACATATCTGTTACAATATTTTACCTTCATCTGTCATATTTACTGCAAGATTCTTTCACGAATCAAGAGCTTCCATTCCTCCACCACCCATACTAACATTCATTGCAGCATCTTCATTATTAGAACACTTCCTCTCAACTTGCACTTCTTTTAGAGGCTTTATATTACTTCTACCAGTATTCAAACCTACTCAATCAGCTGAGTATTATCAGCAAACATGAAGAATTTAACAACTAATTATTTTATACTATAGCTTTGTGCTTACATTTCCTTTCCTTTCCTTTCTTTGAACTCTGGCATTAATCTATTCATATTGAACAGCCTTGGAGGCATAAACCCTTGAAGCCAAACTTTGATAGTAGAGTAGTCTCTGTCCTGCCTAAACTCTGTGAACACACGCTTTTCTACTAACATTGGGAATTAATTGCTCTCAAGAGCCTCCCCATTGTTTCTCTACTGATTTTGTCATAATCTATTTGTATGTCTATGTACGCCACATTCAGGCTTATCCCTTTGCTTTCAAATCTCTGACAGTTATTTCATAACAAACACTTGCCGCATCCACACTCAAAATTGGCTGAACCTAAACTGTTATTCTGATATCAGAGCTCAGGTCCTCTTTCAGTTATACTACTTCTCAATAAAAATCCTACCATATACCTTACCTGTTATACCTAGTAAAGTTATGCCTATTTGGTTCTTACAATTCCTTTTATTACCTTCAGTTTCATGAAATGAATAAATATTTTTACCACCTATTCTCTATAGACCTCTCCTTCTCTGAACATAACCATCACCATACTGCATCATCTCCATTGTAATCCATTCAACTGGCCAATCTCTTTTGTACCTCTTAACTACCTCCTTAGATCCTCAACAGTCACTTCCACAAGCATTGACAGCCTTACATTAACCCTTCCCAGTCTTACCTTAATTCAGCCATTCTACTCCCATCTTGTCAAAATTCAACAATCCTTCAAAATACTTACTTTATTCACCCAGTATTCTATTCACAAGCAAAAGCACTTATCCACTCATATCCCCCTCACATCTTTTATCTTGAGATCCATTTGCTGTTTAGCCTGTTCATTTCCCCGTAAAATCTTTTTATTCTCTTAACTACCCTATCTTTTTGCCTTGTATGCTTGCACCTGCTGTTATCTCATCTCATGCAATGCTAATTAAAATAATCTCTTTTTTTTCCTTCACTTAACCCTTTGCCTCTTCATTCCCCCTTTTACTATGTTTGCACCTGCTGTTATCTTATCTCATGCGATTCTACCTAAAACAATCTCCCTTTTACCTTCTCTTAACCCTTTACCTCTTCATTCCCCCATTTAATATGTTTGCCGCCTCTCCATTCCTTCCTATACTCATATATGCTTCTTGCCCACCCAAAGATCTCATTTCTGAATTTGATATACTCTCTCTATGCCTATTTCTTCCTCTTGTTTCATTAATCTTTGCCAAACTTCCCCCATTTTTTCGTTATATGCTTTCTAATTTTCCTTCTTATCCAACATGTTTGTATTAATTACATCTGCAGCCATATTTTCCCTCTTACTCTCTAACTTATATTTATCTAAATTTTTTTTCATCCAATTACTTGTTATATAAACCTTAAGCCACTCATCTTCTCAGCATCACATCTATCAACTTACTCTTCAATTTACTCTGTACCAATATACAAAACTTTTCCTCACCATATTTTCTTTCTCTAGTATACATATGCATGTTTTCTTTGGAGATCATGTATTTCAATTAATTGAGCTTCTTTAAGAACTAATATTCAATAAACTTTCCATTCTAATATATTTAATGAACGCCATACTTGTGAGCTACTTTATTTGTCATTCACCTTTGCATCTAAATCTACATAGACATTCTTTCATGTTTCCCAAAAGAGGTTTGGCACAAATTCAGTTTCTTCATAAAAAGATTTAACTTATTATTCACTAAGAGCCAAAACATCTAGCTATATCATTTTGAAAAACTCAGTTACCATATATTTTCTTCTCATAAGCAGCGCATTCATGCAAATTTAAAACCCATTACCAAATCATCTACTTTTGATTATTTTATTTTTGTAATAAATCACAGGATATTTTGATGATGAGGTTACAATTATTTTTTCTTAGCATGTTATATTATTGCAAATTTTATTGCCTTCAGAATAGTTTAATCTATAATTTATGGGACATATCCACACACCTAGAAGTCCAACTATTAACTAGCAGCTCCTCTGCCTTGAGGTACAATATATATGCAACCTATGACATCGTCATTTCCTAGGGTTGCAGTGCCCAGGTTGTATCTTGCTTCCAATCCCCAAACATACTTATCGAAATAAGATGACATTGGCCTCAAGAGGGACAGGTTTATTCACCATTAAGAAAATATTTCTTTCATAGGTAGTTTCATACCCAATGTTCGTGTTCCTCTGCCTTGGGACACTTGTGTATGATAATTCTAGGCCGGTGTCACTTATTAGGGCAGCAATATCAAAGGCATAGCATTTATTCTCTTAGCGGTAGCAGTAAAATTTGAGTGATTTAATACACACACACACACACACACACACACACACACATATATATATATATATATATATATATATATATATATATATTATAATTACCAGCTAAATTACAACCCTCGTTGGGAAAGGAAGATGCTATAAGCCCAAGGGCTGCAACAGGGAAAAATAGCCCAGTGTGGAAAGGAAATAAGGAAATGCGCAAACGATATAAGAAGTAATGAACAATTAAAATAAAATATTTTAAAAACATTAACAACATTAAAACAGATATTTGATATATAAACTATAAAAAGACTTATGTCAGCCAGTTCAACATAAAAACATTTGCTGCAAGTTTGAACTTGTGAAATTCTACTGATTCAACTACCCGATTAGTAAGATCATTCCTCAACTTGGTCACAGCTTTATAGGAATAAAACTTCCAAAACACTGTGTAGTTTGAGCCACAAGATGGAGAAGGCCTGAATATTAGAATTAACTGCATGCCTAGTATTACGAACAGGGCGGAACTGTCCAAGAAGATGTGAATGTAAAGGATGGTCAGAATTATAAAAAATCTTATGCAACATGCATAATGAACCAATTGAATGACGGAGCCAGAAATTTATATCTAGATCAGGAATAATCAATTTTTTAGACCGTAAGAGAAAAATGCTCCAAACAAGGTAGAATGAAGGCACTAAACACTTCTTCAGAATAGATTGATCACCAAAAATCTTAAAAGATTTTCTGAATAATACAATTTTTTGTGCAATTGAAGAAAAAACAGACCAAATGTGTTTCTCAAAAGTGAATTTGGTATCGAAAATCACACCTAAAATTTTAAAGTAGTCATATAAAGCTGAAGAAACATTATCAATGCTGAGATCCGGATGTTGATGAGCCACTGTCCTTGACCTACTAACAATCACACTTTGAGTTTTATGAGGATTCAACTTCATACCCCATAATTTGCACCATGTACTAATTTTAGCTAGATCTCTATTAAGGGATACAGCAACCCCAGATCTATATTCAGGAGATGGAATTGATGCAAAGAGAGTAGCATCATCTG
>NC_090729.1:159496651-159524151 GCF_036898095.1 Palaemon carinicauda | reverse complement strand
ATAAGGTTTTATATGTATTATGTTCGTACGTTTACTTTCGCTATAAAACGTAAAGAAACCTCTCTCAATAAATCAGTCCTCTGAAGAAGTATCACAAAACTAGTCATGACTTAATCTTATATTTCGTATTTTGATTTTCCCTGTGGTTCATCTGCATATATATATATATATATATATATATATATATATATATATATATATATATATATATATATATATACATATACATATATACATATATATATATATATATATATATATATATATATATGCATCTATCATGTATGTATATATATACATATATATATGTGTATATATATATTTATATATATATATATGTGTGTGTGTGTGGGTGTGTGTGTAAGTATATATATATACACACACATATATATATATATATATATATATATATATATATATATATATAGGCCTATATATATATTGTATAAAAGCGTTGAGCATGTTGTTCTCTTGGATGAGATTCTGGTCAACATAACCGATAGGCACATCCCTTCTCAATGATGATTGTAGACACAGTTATTTGGTGAGGCAGGAGTCCTTTCATCTTTGGAAGGATAAGAAGCCAGATGTGACTTGGAATATCTATACTTAGCTAAGAGCTGTTGTTTAGGAAGTTTTTGCGTCAACTGAAAAGTAATACAATTTCCCCATAAACGAAAATTTTTTTGGAAAACCCTGGAACGTAAGTGGTGAGCTACCCTTTTCTTAGGCACTTGATGAAAAATTGGTAACATTACGTCATGGGGTAAATATTTTTGGTAGCTCTTGCCCTGCTGATTGCCATCCAGTTTCCATAACTCCCGTATAACTTAAGTTTTTGAACATCTTTTGGCAAAATATCTAAAAAGATATGCTGAAGGTAATTGTATGTTCCCTAGTTTGCAATGTGGTTTCAGCTAGGACCTTGGAGCAATGATTCCCTTCGTACAGTTTTCAACGCTTTTCAGAAATCCTTTGATAGTGGTTAGGTAGTTCGTATGATTGACCTTCATTCTAGAAGTGGATTTGACCAAGGCCCTTGTTTTCAAACTCAAACAGTTGGGAGTAGTTAAGTCTTTCCTCAGCATCATTGTTGAAATGTCAGGTTGTTTTTGAGGGGCACCCAAGTGACTATAAGAATTTGATACTATACCATATAAATATGACGTGGGGTTTGGTCTAGAAAAAAAGCTTGTTGCATATGCCGATGACGCTACTTTCTTTGAGTCAATTGGATCTCCTAAATGTAGATTTGGATTGCTGAATCCCTTAATAGAGATCTAGGTAAGGTTAGTACATGGTGCAGATTATGTGGCATGAAGTTAAACCCAAAGCCAAAAAAAAAGTACATATGTAGACCCTTGTTAAACCCTAATAAAAATGAAGTATGATCGTAAATAAGTACAGGACAGTGGCTTTTCAGCATCCAGCTTTCAATTACAATTCCTTTAAAATGTTAGATGTGATTCTTGTTTTCAATTTTACTTTGAGAAAATCTTTCAAGTTTCGGTGATTATTTTTATTCTGAAAAAAAAAAGTGTTTTGATTCATTCATTCTACTTTATTTTTAATATTGTTCTCCTGTCTGGTCTTCAGCTGATTGGCTATGTTAAATTTCTTAATCCTGATCTTGATATTGATCTCTGGCACCTTCCTTTAGTTTGTTCTTATTATCTTTTGTATAAGATTTTTTTTTATAATTCTGAACATCCTTTGCATTCGGATATTCCTAGACATACTAGGTATGCAGTTAGTTCTAACAGTCTTTCCTCCTCCCTCGTAAGGGTCAATACTACAGAGTATTCTAAAAGATTTATTCCAGCTGTCACCGGATTGTTGAATGACCTTCCTAATCGGGTAGATGAATCGGTGGAACTTCAGAAGTTTAAAAATACAGCAAAAAATTTTGATGTTGAACAGGCTGACATAAGTCTCTTTTCATAGTTTATAAATGATAATTCTGTTTTAACTTTTGTTACTGATCTTGAGATATTTTATATTCTTTACTTATTACTTTTCATATAGTTTATTTATTTCCTTATTTCCTTTCCTCACTGGAAGTCTTAGGGGTGCTTTCAAATGCATCTATGGAAGTCAAAGTGGGAATATATAGAGGTTTTGATGATCCAACTCCTCTTTATGACAGTCAACTGAGGATGTTGAATGAAAATGGCAGAGAAGTGTTCTATTTTTTTTTTTTTTTTTAAACCTCGTTAAGTGAACTGTTAAGTCAGTGTATGTAGGCTACAGTTCGTATTTGGGGAAATACATAAAAGTAGCTAAAGGTTAATGGACGTAAAAAGATTTACTAAATTAACTAACTGAATGGATAAATTGATATCCTGTTTAACAACTGGTTAATAAAAGATAATCAATCATGCAAATACTTTATTCAGACTTACAAAAGACATTCAGATATACACGTAGAGCATAAATATAAGACATACAATTGCATGGAGCATGACTTGTGGGCTGTAAATGGAAGGTCGGCAGAGTTGAATATGACATGCGATATTGATTAAAAGCAGACACTCTTTGATGGTAGAACGACTTGAAGAATCATATAAGTAAATAAATATCATCAGCCGTGTTTTTGTTTTGAAATGTTCTCGTAGTATGTCCATGTATTTAGTTATTCGTTTTCCTGTCGATAGACTTTTGACAATACGGAAATGAGTGTGCATAGATAAATAGCAGAATAACAATAAACATGATGCGGGGGAATGATCGAGAAAGAGGTAGAGAATTAGATGGAGAGATAAGGTGAAGGATGATATGGAGAGGAGAGGTTTGGTGGAAGAGGATGTCTTTGGTAGAAGGTATTGGAGAGGCCTCATCAGGCAACCGACCCCTTATTGTAGGGACAACGGTGGGAAGGAAGATGATTCGAAAGTCGTTGGTGTTGTTTGCGATGGAGATGGAGTCCACAAGAAAGTATATTTCGTACTTGATGCCAGAAAGACCCGTTTTAATGGTAACCGTGACCTGGAAAAGAAGATAAAAACACTTTTCATTATTATTTTGGATGATGGCGGGGAAAATAGCTGGATCTGCTTTGTAACAGTCTTTGAGCAATTCAACTTATGTGACTTTTTTAGGTTTCATTAATGCCAATGGATTAGTTAAAGATATAAAAATTTCTTACATGAAACTGTAACGTGCTTGCTACAGAAACACAGGCCCAAATCATTATTTTTACTAAGGTCAAAGGGAGGAAAAGTTTAAAAGTGAAAACCATTTAATATTCTTAATAAAAGAGGATATAAAGACCGGAACTTGATCTTGAAGGATTCCTAAAGCTGGCTCGGAATGCGAGTTAGCTTAAATTATCTTTTTCCTTTAGGTTAGAATAAATTCAGCTTAGTTAGGGTTTGTCCATTTGACTGATTAAAGAATCGATGATGATATTACTGAGCATAGTGAAGAACATAACAATAGATCTCTCTCTCTCTCTCTCTCTCTCTCTCTCTCTCTCTCTCTCTCTACTATATATATATATATATATATATATATATATATATATATATATATATACATATGAATAATAGTGTACGCGATCCGTCAAAGATGATGGCTAAAGATTTAGATAGATATGGGCACACACGCACACCCCCCGAGTATGACTACCCTTCTCTCCTATACCCGAGGCACGGGGAGAGCTGAGCTCGTGATCAGATATATATATATATATATATATATATATATATATATATATATATATATATATATATATATATATGTTTGTGTGTGTATATATATATATATATATATATATATGTTTGTGTATATATATATATATATATAGCCAGATACTTGCTCTTTGTTAATTAGGGAATATTTGTGCGTGAGCGGATATACATAAAAAAAAAAAAAAATGGCTACCCTACCATGACCGTGGTCCCCATAGCCATGGTGATCGTGATGTCCGTCGTATCCATGATGGCCTCCATGGTCTCCGTAATGGGCTTTGTGGCCATAATGACCCTCGTCCCCGTAGTGGCCCTTATGGCCCTTATGATCATCATGGTATTTGCCGTGATCGTAATGACCCTTTTTTCCATGCTTGTCGTGGTGGTCACCTCCCTGGAAATGGACGAATAAGTATTAGGGATTTTTAATTAATTAAGCTACATTTAGGATTTAGGATATGCGATTATGTTTCGATTATTGGCCAGGATGTGAAGGATGTGTTTTCCTTCACGTGGAGTAATTGGAACTCAATTATTTCTGTAGAAGTACAGATAAAAATCTAAGCTGACGAATTTCATCCTATTAGGTTACTGGGAAATTCCAAGTGAATCTTTTATTACAGGATTCTCTCTCTCTCTCTCTCTCTCTCTCTCTCTCTCTCTCTCTCTCTCTCTCTCTCTCCTCTTACCTTATAATGACCCCCTTTGTGGGCCTTGCCCTTATGGGCATCGAAATAGGAGTCGAAGTCGTCGTATTTGCTGTGGTATTTGTTCTGGTGTCCGTCGTCGTAGAATTTCTTGTTGTGGTGGTATTCCTCCTTGTGATAGACGTCCTTGTGGCCCTGTGCATTAGAGACCAAAGTTGTGAGAACAGTTGGAAGGGTTTCATTAGGTTTTTGGCCGAGAGATTAATCATGTCATTCTTAGAAAAAAATTAATATACATATATGTAATATATATATATATATATATATATATATATATATATATATATATATATATACATATATATACATACGCACACATATTTATATATACATATATATACATATATATATATATAAGTATATATATATATATATATATATATATATATATATATATATATATATATATATATATATATATATCACATAAATGTAACACACGCATATATATAGATAAATATGCATACACAAACGCAGTCACATATATACAGTACATGTGAGTGCTTGTGTATGTGTGCGTACATGTGTGCGTGTATGGGTCTGCTTGTGTTCAGTGATGTAAGAAAGAGGAAGGCAGACAGGACACAAACAACGAAAACTCATGATGGAAAATTATTACTTTCTTTTGAAAACAATAATGAGATTCACGGAATCAATTTTGACTTGGAATCTGGTGGTTTGTTGATTTTATGCTTTATATGTGAATAGACATAAACAAATCAGGAAAAGACACACAAAACAGAAATGAAAAATCAGCAAGTTTGAAGATGGGGTAAATTGAATTTTTGATTGAATCTCAAAACACTTCCTTTAGAGAAAATAATTTCAATAATTATAGTATCTTTTGGCTCTGTTCTTTTGATTTTGTTTACGAGTCAGAAATGAACGCGTCGTAATTGCTTACATTAATTCGATGTTTGTTTGAGATTGGACAGTTTCATTTGAATTGACAAATATTGCAATATGAAACATCCATACTTCTGAATCAACTTTTGTGTATTTTCCAAATGCAAAACAAAACTTAGAATCCTTGGCGATGAAGTTTTAATATTCATTCGTGCATGATGATTGCTTTTGATGGAGACCGAGTTTAAAGCAATAGGGAAAATGAACTGGAACACTTTTATTTACCGTTATTCAAAATTTGATGCCTGTAATGAACGCTTGATATTTTAATTAATGTTTTTCTCCAGGAAAAATTTATACTCTAATGAATAGTCGTGCAAGTATAATTTCTAAATGAGTGTATTCTTAGGGACTTTTAAAATGACAATGTGTCATTGGTATGTTTTGTGGTGAATGTGGACATTTTTAATCGTTAAAATAACGTGATATATATTCATTTTTAGTGTTTCCAGACAACTTTTGTGGGTGTGAGATCAGGTAATTCAAATTCAAAGTACAGTTAGTTAACTTTGCATTGATATCTTTTGATTTATAATGAACAAAATACATTCATGGCGAATAAATTCGAGTTGTTCTTGAAATATATTTCCTACATCAGCAAGAATGACTGGTCAGACAGACAAACAAATAAGAGAAACGCGGGCGGGGGGTGGGGGGGGGGGGTGGATGTAATGATAAGAGAAATCACCCATTAAGAAAAACTTGATAATTGTTGATCGAATTCTTGGACTCGGCAGAAAACGCGCAAGTTTTTATAATACCAACGGGGCACATGAATGAATTCATCTCTCACTTGCCTAATAACTCTATTGATATAATAAAACGGTAGAAAATATCAAGTAGAGGTAACATAAATAATCCTATGATAATAAAAGAGAATGTAAATCCTATTATATGCAAAAGGGAAGGAAAGATGTTAGTACATCCTTATTAGTTGTTTTCAGTTAACGTTAAAAGAAGGACAAAACTCGTTTAGGAAAAAAAATTGTCACCTTTTCTTTGTGTCCTTTGTTGTGGTGACCTTTGGATCCATGGTGATGACCTTTTTTGCCCTTCTTTCCGTGATGGTCATCCCCATAGTACTTGTGGTTGTCATGGTGACCTTTGTAATGCTTGTCGTGATTGTCGTGGTAACCCTGGGAAAGAAAAGCATTGAAGTTTGGTTTATTACTCTTATGTTGAAGCTGATGCCATTGACAATTCAGTGTCCTAATATAGCCGAAGCCAAGAGAAGGAAAAAAGAGTATAAAGAGCTTCCAGATTCTGGAAGGTCTTGTTTCTCCTTTTCTCTGGACTCCAGTGACCGCAGATCTTCACTAATCCTTCCTGGAAGGCCCCAATGACTTTCTTGCTCTGAAAAACTAATAACTTATCGCCATTTGTAGAATCCATCTTCTCTAAAGCAACCGTGAAAATCCTTGCATATCTTTTTATAGATTCCTGATGGTGAATATGTAAATGATCAAAATAAAGTAGATATAAATTACTCTTCGGAGATGAAAATGAAGATGGAATTAGTCATAAGAGAATCGATATCATATTTTTTGAAGCAATAAAAATAGAGAAATAATTAGCATATTGAAATTAAAAAAGAGGTTACAGACATTCTCTATAATTAGATATATTTTAGGGCTAACCCATTCCTGGAAATCACCTGTAACTGATTCTGTTTTTGTTTTGATTTCTGTTTATTCTAGTTATATTCATATCACTGAAATAGATAAATTACACTGGAACTAATTCATAGTTTCCGTCTGCAGCATAATAACATTAGAGGTATTATGGCTTTTCTTGCAAAAGGCAGAAATTGCTATCAATATTTTAAGGTCCTGTCACTCACCCCATGGTGGGCCTTGCCGTAGTCGCCTACATGATGCCCTTTATAACCGTGGTCGTCATGGTGGCCCTTGTGGCCCTTGTAGCCGCCCTTGTCGTGATGCCCTCCATAGTGGCCTTTATGCCCTTTGTGCGATTTGCCTCCTCCGTAGCCTCCGTATCCTGTGAGTGAATATATGTAACAATGTGGTCATAGGGTATAAAAAGGACAAAAGTTAAAGGAGAGGAT
Organism: Palaemon carinicauda; assembly: GCF_036898095.1. Classification (NCBI taxonomy): domain Eukaryota; kingdom Metazoa; phylum Arthropoda; class Malacostraca; order Decapoda; family Palaemonidae; genus Palaemon; species Palaemon carinicauda. The sequence goes on along the minus strand of NC_090729.1, from coordinate 159,516,784 downwards.
GTAATACTGCTTCAAAGTGTCCTTTGATATTTACTTGTTTTTTGATATTCTTAAATCTTATGTATATTTTTCCTTTTATTCATTTGTATTTTATTAGAATTTTCTTCAACGAGTCTTTCCGTTCCATTTTTTGTTTGTTTGTTGTGCAAGCATTTAGCTCCGTGAAATCTTGTTTAGTATTAAAATAATTGTCTAGGTGTTTTGAGTTTCAATGGCGTAACATTTATTCTAACTAATCATGACTTTAAAAACATAGAATCAGAAGTAAATTCCCCAAAAATTTGTTTTCATTTAAACAGAATTAATAAAAACAAAGTTTTTGAGAACCTGTTCCACGCTACATATATCTTAGATCTGCTATATTATTTCATAAGCTTAACTTTCGTAATCAATATCTGATAGTGTCCTAAAGAGGTCTATAGCAGAGTGTGATCTCGAAAGTTCTTGGCATAAATTTTTTGTTTATTCAAAAGAATTATTATGTATTGGATTTTGTAATGAAAATAATAATAAGAATGATGAATATTGCTAGAGGGTGGTTTGATGAAAATTTTATGGAAATTTTATACAGTAATTTTACTTTTAGAATGTGAAATGTTTCATGAGAATAATTTTGTATTTCAATCTTATGGAAATTTTTGAAGAAACAAAAAATATATGATATGGTTCCTCTGTTGATTATATGCTTGGCTGAATGTCATCTTGTGAGGAAAGATTTATAATGGGATTTTCAGGATTTAGAGCTCTCTCTCTCTCTCTCTCTCTCTCTCTCTCTCTCTCTCTCTCTCTCTCTCTCTCTCTCTCTCTCTCACAAATTGCTTTACCAATAACTGAAAGCAGTCATTTTTTTATGGATCAGGCTTTTAATGTTTTGTTTGAAAAATCTCTTTATCATATTGGTCTCTCCTTAGTACAATTTGACATTAAGGAATCGTTTCTCTGTAATCTTATTAAGGTGTTCTCGCTTCCATGTTTGACATTCCCCTTTTCATTATGATTGGTTATGAATTATTTGTATGATTGTTTATCAATCATCTGTATGATTATTTATGAATAATTTGTATGAGACCCTAAGAATCATTTGCACTATTGTTTATGAATAATTTGTATGATTGTTTATGACAATTTGTATGAGAGCTTATGAATAATTTTCATGATTTGTTATGAATCATTTGTACGATTGTTTACTTATCATTTGTATGAGAGCTTCATTTGTACAAACTGATACAGAATTAGAACCACAATGCCTTAAGCTTACCGGTGGCAGCTGGAACGAGGTCGACCTCAGCTACGACAGAGTACTGGTGGCTTCCTGCTGGCACGAGGTCTGTTCCCGCCTGGTGTTCTATGAGGCCTCCGAATCCGTAGTCGCCCTCCGGGGCCCCGTTGGACACTGCGATGCCTATGGCCAGTATGTCGTCGTCAGCAGCGTGAGGCTGCTTGCTGGCTGTTGGGTAAAACCAGTGGTTATTATCTTATTTATCTAGTATTACGTGGTATTAACTTTTTCATCTATTTAGTTTAAAGCATTTTTTTTTACTCATATATGCATTATTATTATTATTATTATTATTATTATTATTATTATTATTATTATTATTATTATTATTATTATTATTATTATCATTAACTTGGTTATAATAGATAACTATCAACTCCATGAAAATAAACAGAGCTGAAAAAAGATCAACGTCCGCAGATAACAGTGTTGAGGGCGGTAGAAGTAAGAGCCCATGAAAATTTTGAGCTAAAACACAAGAATATTTCTTTTACGAGACCAAAATGAGCTTAGAGAAGCATTGACAATGCAAGTGAATAAGAAAATGAATTATTGTGCAGAAACACTCAGTGATAAGAAACTTCTTGCCAAACTAAGTGCAGATATCATAGTACAAGAACCGGAAGATCACTCTGCCTGCTTGATGGCATTGTATAACCAAGAACAAGCCTAACTAATGGTACGTGAACAAAAGAAAACACAGGGGAACTGCAAGGAAGCATATCCAAATTCTTTCTCCAAACTAATTACTTACAATAGTGAGATGGAAAATGTCAGTGATTGAAGAGATCCCCTTTTGTTCAAGCTCTCTGACTTGACCATGATTTACAGGCAGAGGCTGGAACAGCTTAGTGTAGTAACGCCTTATGTTGATACTACTCAACTCAAGAACCAAGTTGCAAGGTCATCACAAAGGGTGAGATGTTCTACTGGCATTTGAAAATGATGTAGGCTTAGTCGTCTCATAAGCATCCAAGTATGATGAATATCGAATGTCGAATATCAGCAGCACCTTTTATGACACAGACCTACAACAGTCTGTGTCACCATAGCCTAACTGCTGTAATTCATATGCATGATTGAACATGATGCAGATACAAAGTCCCAAATCCAACATGGAGCATCAAAATCTGACCTTTCTATATCCCAATTTCTACAGTACAACTGGTGCATGAGTTTAGCAAGATGAGGAAGAGAAAAAACATTGAAAATTTCCATGCGAATGAGCTCAGCTTATCATACAACAGTATCCTAGAAATATCAACACAGGTAGGGGAAGCTGTTGCTGCACAATGTGTTGAAGGTGGAGTAATCTGTCGCCCAGTGTTGAGAAATCAGTTGTTCATAACACAATGTCTTTGAATGTAATGTCCCCATGTTGTCATGAAGAAGAGGGTACTAAAATACTTGTACACACTAGGGATGTAATGACTGATGAGAGAAAGTAAATTAACTTAGGGCCAATGACACGGACGTGTTAGTCATAGCTATATTTGAGCTGCTATCCTAACAGGAAGTAGGTCTTGAGAAAATGAGGATCTCCAATGGCCAAGGAGCTAAGATTTGCTAGATTCCAGTCTATGAGGTAGTTTCTGGTATAGGGGCTTGAGAGAGCAAGAAACGTCCCATACTTTCATGTGGTCACTGAGTATCAGCCTCCCATGGGAAAGCGAAGAAGTGTGCATGACAGACTTAGAACACTTCAGCGAGCTTAAAAACACAGGAATACATATCTAGATCAAGCATATCGAAATACTACAAATACTTCTAAGCCAGACACCAATATCCGAGAACTAATTGGCGGCCATCTTGAAAAATAGCCACAATCTTGAATTTTCAATTGATCAAGCAGCCAGACATGATTAATATTACTTGGAGAACATGTGTGTCAATTTCTATGCTTATATCATCATTTACACGATTCATTTCAGAAATTGCTGTAATCTCCTGTAAACTACTAGTTAGGCCAAAATCATCTTGGTTAGTATTTTTGCCCGTTAGTTTTTACTTCAAGAGTAGAATTTTTCCATCTCAATCTTATTCTTCAGTTATTCCAGTTTTAGGAATTTTTAGAGCACTATCGTTATTATTAATTTAAGTTTTTGATCTTTTTCCCATATATAATATACAAGGTAATGGTATCGTTTGCTGTCGAAATTTATTTAATCAAATAAATTTTACGATTTGATGTGCGAAATGCTTATTCTTTTTTTATATATCCGATTGAGCATCACTTTACTCTTATATTATTTCTAAATTTTTGTACGACTTCGTTGTGATACGACCAATTTCTACGAGTCCTTGATATTTATCTGAGAATTTAATGGTGTGGAACTGGATGATACCTCCCTCTAAATAAATTATTCCTTTTAATTTGATAATTTCTATTAAAATGAAAATAGGAAGTTGAAAATATGCGAGAAAGCGCCGGCATATCAAACATCCTGAAGGCATAGAAATGTAAGTACGTAGCTAATCCTATTATTCTTTTACAGGATATAACTTGGAAATTTGATTTCTCAATTTCTATGTGATGGATTAAACACCCAGAGATAAGAGCTTTAAATGTAACATTGACTAAACCATTACTTAACTTTTTCTACAAAGAATGGATTGAGATCCCTACATTCTTTAATATAAAGTTTTTACTTAAAACTGGAATAATCCTTTTTTTTTTCTTTTTTTTTTTTTTTGAGAAGTGCGGACAGTGGAGACCTTACCCGCCCAGTTTCGCGGTTTCTCATGGTGGTCGGCTTCTTCGGTTTTCTCTCTCGCTGACGAAGAAGAAAGCCAGGAACCTATCGGAGGAAAGATGGAGGAGGAGGAGGAGGAGGCTGTTTCGGATCGAGAGAGAGATCGAGACTGAATTCGCCATCGACCAGAAGCCAATATATACCTACGCGACGGATTGCAAATCGTCGTTTTGCACATTAGCTTCGCATCAGCCGTCCTCTCTAAGTTATTGGCGAAGGGGAGGGCCATGGGCCTCTCTGTTGCCAGCCCTGTTCGGAGGATCACGTCCTGCGGCCAATGGAAAGGAATTAGGCCTTGCCTTAATTGATTATGGACGGCTCTGAATTACGCAAAGGTGTCATGTGAAAGACTAGTTTTTCATGAATAAAAATATTTTCAGTTTATGTGAAAGTTCTGTGCTTTTTGAAACTCACAATTTTTACCATTTGGGGAAAGCTTTATACCATTGATTTACTCGAGAAAAATTCTTTCATTTTGATTTTCCAAACTGCCACAGTGAGAGTCAGTTTATTCATAATATTCTATAGAAAAAGTTTATACCGTATTAACATATATTCATAGCTTCTTTGTAATCTTGTGTTTATAGTTTTGAGCAACAATATGAATTCACCCACAACCACACCCACACACACACACACAAACACACACATATATAAATTACATCATATACCCTGCATCCGACGAGAGAATGTACAGAAAAGTACATTATATCTAGCTTTTCTTTTATTTTCAAATATGTAACATATAGTTTTCATTACAGACATGTGGTCCAAACACCCTAATGTTTTATGAAACCTAATTATCATCTTTCTAATTTTGTCCGATTTACTTTTAACTATGATATATATGTAAGAACTGCTGCGATTTACTCACACTCATTTGTAGTAATATATATATATATATATATATATATATATATATATATATATATATATATATATATATATGTATACACACACACATATATATATATATATATATATATATATATATATATATATATATGTATACACACACATATATATATATATATATATATATATATATATATATATATATATATGTGTGTGTGTGTGTGTGTGTGTGTACAGCATAAACACATATATATACATGTATATTTATAATATTCATATTTACTATATTCGTTTTACCATTCTGTAAGGAACAACTTTAAGAAATACACACGCACATATATATACATGTATATATATATATATATATATATATATATATATATATATATATATATATATGTGTGTGTATGTGTGTGTGTGTGTGCGTGTGTGTGTGTGTAATAAATGCATACAACCCCACCCACGCACCCACACACTCCTAATATATATATATATATATATATATATATATATATATATATATATATATATATATATATATATATATGTATATATATATATATACATACATATATATATATATATATATATATATATATATATATATATATACATATTTATACAGTATATATATGTATATACAGTATATACATTTTATATATACACATATATATAAACATTTACATATATACAGTATATATTGTATATATATACAGTATGTACATATATGTATATATACTATATAATCAAATATTCATCATGTATAATACACATAATTTTATGTTTAGTATTCTAAACGAAGGTAACACGATCCTTTCCGAATATTTGTTAGGGAAAGGTATGCTTTCGAAAACAGGAGTTGGAAGGCGAGAAAATATTTTTAGAAATTTCTCCCTAATAGATGAAACATTTGTATATTGAAAGAGGTATATTGGAAAGGAATGGATGTTTTTAATATCCAATATGGATAATTAATTAATTCGTATTTAGGTTTTCATGCACTTTAATGATTTCATGTAGTTATTTTTTAAGTGGTTAATGTTGAAATTATCCGAATGTAGTTTTTCATGATCTAGTGGTTAAAAGTAGAACATTGATGTGAATGTTAACTTGGTTTCATCCCTGGAGAAGCCACTTGCTTGGAGAAATGGGTTGATGTTAATATAGATCTATCTACAGTATCTATCTATCTATCTATCTATCTATCTATCTCTCTATCTATATATATATAAATATATATATATATATATATATATATATATATATATATATATATATATATATATATGTATATGTGTGTGTGTACTATATATACTACACACACACATATACATCTATATGCATATACATACATACATACATATATATGTATATATATATATATATATATATATATATATATATATATGTATGTATTTATATACATATATATATATATATATATATATATATATATATATATATATATATATATATGTGTGTGTGTGTGTGTGTTTATTCATGTATTTATTTATCTGTTCTTGCTATCTTTTATTTTGATCTTACTTTCCATGGCTCTATTTCTTTCTTTTTCAGTTTTGTTTTCTATAGAAGCTTTCTCAAGTGATTAATGACCGATATTTTATATGGTTCCATAAGATTTTTTTACGAAGTGAAGTGAAAGAATAGTAACATATACCAAAGACTTACTATCTCGCTCAACGAAAATGTGTTTCAAAATAGACTTGAAAATGTGGATAACCGTCTCTGGTCAACGTTTGTTCATTCGACATGGCAGGACTTGCTCTGATTGCTAAAGGGGTCTATCTGTGGCCTTCCTTTCTCTTTTGGGGGATGAAGGTGTGAAACCAGTTGGATGTAAGTATTACGTTCGAGGTATCTCATTAAAATCAAGTGTTATGAATTTTTGCCGTTTTGTATTCCATTGTGTTACTCGAATTGAAACTGCTGAAGAGTCCAGAAATGGAAACTCAGGTTGATGAATTTCTTATCAATGTATTGATTAAAAATTTTTTCTTTTTGCTATCACTAAATATTTATGATTGATGTTAAGATTTTGTGATGTCTTTGCCTTATCTTAAAGTAAAAGACCGAAACAGACATGGCCATTAAGATCATGTGTAGCAGACGAAAGCAAAGTAAGCTTTTGGTTCCATCTGTTGCTTAGATGGGGCCTTTTAAAACGAAGCGGGTTTAATTAGTAATTCAAGAAATAGTCGAAAACAGCTCATCAATTCATTAATCAGCATTATTGAAGTAGAGGCTCACACATCCATAAAATTAAGCATAGTTACAGATATATATCAAACAACTTTAGTTCAGCAGAAAAACACAAATAATTAAATCATGCCACATCATAAGGTTTTCGCAATGATTTACAACTGCGAAATAATCCCTGAAACCCTTTAGGCCTTTATTCCTCCCAAGGATAATTACTTGAACTTTCTCATTATTTTTTATTGTATTTAACAAACAGTTGCTGAAGTTCAATGGAACGGTTTGGAAATTATTTATGAAATAATCTTTAATGCTATGCTTTGTTTTTCCTCTAGCTTTATTTGGACAGTGTAGTTAAATAATAAAATACTTATTAATTCTAGAAAGAGTATTTGTTATTCCCCATCGTTTTATTGTATTTTAAAGTGAATTGAAAGGAGGCTGTGAGTAGATTGACATTGTTGATGAGCCTGCAGTAGAATTTCTCTCCACTTTGGTCAATCATCAACTATTTACAGTTAAAGTATGAATGTTGTAGTGACCGCTGTGTTGTTCCTCCCTGGAGTCCCTCCTTATTAATAAAACAGCTTATTTATGAAAATGATTATGTATAAACAATTGGATAGATACCTTCCCTATAATTTATAATAAGAAGTGTCTTTCTATATATATATATATATATATATATATATAAATATATATATATATATATATATATATATATATATATATATGCATATATATACGGGTGTATGTTTATATGCTGTACATATATATACATATATATATATATATATATATATATATATATATATATATATGTATATATATATATATATATATATATATATATATATATATATATATATATATATATATATATATATATATCCCATGTTAATGGACAATGAGACATCGGAACACAGGTTTTTTCTCTTTATTATAAAAAGGTTCGTGAGCACACTTTGGACAGCCCGATACTCCTCAGACGAGTACTGTACCTTCTAGTTCTAATGATCGCTAGAGTGGTACTGCTTACCCCTCGGCCAGTAAATGCAACGTTGGTCTGTCATATGCTGAATTGTTAGATTTTGTGGAAATTTCCACCGTGGTGGAATTATACTGTCACCAATAGGTTTAAAAAACGTCACTTATCAGCCTAACATACGTCACCTATAACAGAGTTCAGTGATCACGCACAACCATTTATGAGTCATAATACTATTGAAAGGGTTGTCAATCTCACTGTATAGAACACATACTTCGACATATTTTTCATACAAGGATTAGGATATATATATATATATATATATATATATATATATATATATATACATGTACAGTTTATATATATATATATATATATATATATATGTATATATATATATATGTGTATATATATATATATATATATATATATATATATATATATATATATATATATATATATATGTATATATATTCATATATACAATGTATATATATATATCTATATATATATATATATATATATATATATATATATATATATATATATATATATATATGTGTGTGTGTGTGTGTGTGTGATTAAAGTACATATATGTTTTTTCCGGCCACGCTCAGCGGCATTGCCAGACGTAGTTCTTATCGGTCTCTCCCCTTTCCTTTGGTAGGGGAAGAGAGTAGTCATACTCTGGTGATAGGGGCTGTAGTTAGCCAAGGTGGAGGGCGTGGGAATAGTTGAATCTGTGTGAATGTGTGTGAGTGCATGTCCGTGGATATCTATCTTTATATTCAGACGTCATTTTTGACGGTTCAGGTCTACTAGTATTATCATAAACAACCAAGTGAATCAAATAATCTCAGACAGTGTTGTTTGGCAATGTAAAGTAGTACTACAATCACTATATTTAAGAGCAGGAATCCGTTCCTAAATTTGACAGTGAATAGAAGGAACACATTTTTATCCTTGTCTCTGGGACAGCGTGTCTCTTCTCCAAGGCGACCAGAACGCTCTTTTTATCGTTAGTACGTTTATACGGTTATTCTGCAATGCTATTATTTTCTTTTACATTATAGAGGTCTTAGTTCAGTTATACAATATACGCTGCTAAAAATTAGCCGTAAAAAAAAAAAAAAAAAAAAAAAAAAAAAAAAACCCCGGAATAAATGTTACCAGGCCTTAGCCGTTTTCAAAACGGATATATTGACGTAGAGAAGGTGTATCACGATCATCAACCCGTAAAAGATAATAATAAAGTAGGCTGAAAATACAGTCGCCTGTATTTTACTGAAATACGGCTGAGAACAGTATATTTTTTACAGAGAATTTTCTATTAAAATTACTATTTTATTTAACATTGTAGTTCTTTCCCTCTCTCCCACCATTGTTTTGTCGTATCAATTGGTCACCATAGTTTCAAAGAATATTGGAGAAACTGTTCTGCCTGGAAAGCTTTCCCGTTTCACGTCTTGTAAAACCACAGCCATTTGGCAATTGAAACGGCCTAGATACAGTATATTCGATTTAGAGACTTAAAAGGCAGAAATCGATAAAAAAATGCTCTTACTATAGTAGAAAATTGGATTTATATATACATATATATATATATATATATATATATATATATATATATATATATATATATAGTTACATATATATATGTATATGTATATACATATATATATATATATATATATATATATATATATATATATATATATATATATATATATAGTAATATAAAAAAAGGCATTACCACAATAAGCACGAAAATTTATTTCAATACAATGGGGAATTTTAAGCGCGAAAGCTCTTAGATAAGGATAAGAAAGCAACTAAGAGAGCTTATTATTATTATTATTATTATTATTATTATTATTATTATTATTATTATCATTATTATTATTATTATTATTATTATTATTATTATTATTATCATTACGTGCCAGGCTAAAATTCCAACTAAAACTGAAATATGTTACTTCCTCTCCGACTCAACATGTAAATAAATCATTGAGAAAAACGTAATTGAAAAGCAAATATCCAACAAAGAGAAATAAGTAAGGAATACAAATGAAATAAGCAAGAAAGTCAATAAAATAATAGAAATGAAAGGTAAAATATGAAGCGATATGATATCAACCTGTTCAACATAAATTGCCTTTAGTGCAATTTACGCCAAGCGACAGAACGTCATATTACGGGAACCACAATAATTGGGCATTGGCCCGGAAGCTAGTTACTTTGATCATTAATTACTTTTGCAGAACACCTTTTGGGGACATCGTTTTTAAAGGAATATCTGCAGCTCATTTTTTCATGGTAGAATTTATACATCTATATAATTTTTTAGTTACTAATGCTTCATTAGATTTTAGTAATGCAATTCTTAAATGATGTAATTTACCTTAGGAATATATCGTGAATTTATTTATTCATATAATGGATTACCTAATAATGTTGTAATAGTTTTTTTCAATTTAATTATTCAATACTGTACTTCATTTTAGGAATAGATGCTTTGTTATCGGTAAGTAGCTGTTTCAGTATACCAGTATTTCACTCATTTTATTCAGATCATTAGCCTAGTTTATTCATTAATACATTTACATGTTTCAGTTAGTGGTACTATGCTTTCTTTATCAATATATTTTTTATACCATCGACAATATTGAAATGGTTGTTAGTGTTTTCGTTCCAATTTAGATTTTGCTGACAGATTTTGTTGCCTTGACCAGGACCCAGTTGATGAACATTGTCCACCATCATTATCTTTATCATCTTCAACGCTTTTTATATTTGGCTGTGGCAGAGATGAGAATGTTGAGATGGATGTGTGGGGGTGACAAGATGAGATAAGATACGGAATGAAGTAATTAGGGGTACCACAGGAGTTAGAAAACTATCAGATAAGATCCAAGACAGTAGACTGAGGTGGTACGGTCATGTCATGAGAAGAGATGAACAGTATATTGGGAGGAGAGTGATGGAAATGGAGGTACAGGAACGAAAAAGAGAGGGAGACCAAAGCGAAGGTGGGTGGACTGTATCAAGGATGACCTTCAATCAAAGGGATTAACCGGTGATGAGGTGTGGGACAGAGGTAGATGGAGAAAGCTGACCAGAAACATCGACCCCACATAGAAGTGGGAAAAGATGTAGACAAAGAAGAGGAAGAAGAAGAAGATCAGTATCGAACAGTATTTTAAGCTTTTTAGTGTCTTGTCAATTATACACGTTTCAGTAACTAATTAGAACGGAATCTATAAATTTGGCTGGTTTTGGTTCTGGAATCTAATGGGAAATCTTTTGTTATGTCTCATGTTACATCGACTTAACTCTATTCCCTCTTTTGCTGACATGGCTAAAATCGTGATAAAATCTGAAATAAATGAATAACGTTTTATGATAATATTGATGATAATATGATGACTGTTGATGACGCTGATGCATATCAATTGGAAAGGAAACCAAAGGATGTAATGGGGTTAAAAGGAGTGCCTCGAGATATATGTAATCACGATTTGGCTGAAGCAAATGTTAACGTAGATATGAGTTGGGGCTATAAATGTAGCTAAGACAAGCGAGTTGGAGAAGAAGGAAGGGCAGAAGAGCATATAGTAAAATGAAAATGGAGGAACCATGGACTGGGTTGAAGACATGGAGGAGGAAGGATCAAATGGAGATTTTTAAAATCATTTGATAGGATCATTGGTTCAGCTGAGAGAAATAGATATTACATATGGTAAGTGTTTGGATAAAGACATAAATATTTTAGTGAAGAAAAGGGCTGTGGACGCTTGACAAATTAAAAGCGCAAGTCTATGCATACAAGAGGATGGATACGGTAGTCAAGGACAGAGAAAAAGATGGAAATTAACAACTTTCGATAGAAAATATTGTTATTAATTCCTATTTTACTGGGAATTACACGCAGAAAGAAAAGTTATTAAAGAATTGAATATCTGAATATAGGATGGGGGAGTGAAAAAATGCTGTCGGATATAATTGCAGTCCTGAGCCGATTGATGTTACGTTTTAATATATATATATATATATATATATATATATATATATATATATATATATATATAGGAGAGAGAGAGAGAGAGAGAGAGAGAGAGAGAGAGAGAGAGAGAGAGAGAGAGAGAGAGAGAGAGAGAGAGAGAGAGAGTATGTTAGTTATATATTCAACGGCAAACTGATGGTAGAAACCATTCGTACAATTTTCACAATTCTCTCTCTCTCTCTCTCTCTCTCTCTCTCTCTCTCTCCTCTCTCTCTCTCTCTCTCTCTCTCTCTCTCTCCTCTTTCCTCTCTCCCTCTCTCTCTCTCTCTCTCTCTCTCTCTCGGAGTTTGTCCCTTATATCGCCCTGAATATGCTATGTTAATTGTTTGCTTTGATTATATATAATAACTCAAATTTTGTTATGCACAACAACTTTTCTTTCATTTCTGAAATTAAGTTGATTAATGTTACATGTACTTGGTTACTGATAATTTTCACATATAGTCAATGGTGAAAATTGTCGATTTAAGTTAAACGATTGTCGCCACAAAGGTTTTACGAGTGCAGAAAATAGAGGAGAAAGCGAGCTGAATGATACAAGACTTGAAAGGAGTAGTGAAAGACTGGAAATATCCGCGGACGTGACTGTTGTAGATATAAGAAAATGGATTAAGAGGTTAGGAAAAAGAAAAATGCAAGACGAAAAGGTTAAAGATGAGATAAACAATTTATGAAGCATATGTGGTGTAAGAACTGATAGAGTGAAAAATGTGGTAATAAGCAGGAGTGGTGAAAAGGATAGCATAAGTTGGAGGATTGATTCAAGTATTTTGAAGTGGTTCGGTTATATAGAAAGAATATGAGACGACAAGTTAGTGAAGAAAGTGTTCAATTCCAAAGTGCTAGGAGGTAGGAGAAGATGTATTGGAAATTAAGGGCATATATGAAAGATAGTAATGAATGGCATGCTGTGAGTTGGTGTTCGACAGACTACTGATGAGCTTCCTATGTTGATGCATGAAGTGACCAATGTTGTGGGTGTTTCACTGTGCTATAGTTCATCCACGATTTTGTTGTTCTCATCCAGAACCTTTCCTTGTTTTGGAGAATGGATTATTGTTGAAAATAATAATAATAATAATAATAATAATAGTAATAATAATAATAATAATAATAATAATAATAATAATAATGATAATAATAATAATAATAATAATAATAATGATGATGATGATAATAATAATAACAATAATAATAGTGTGTTTTTAATTATGCAGATATAGTGAATAATAGAACACTCTATTGCAGTAGCGGATGGGGTAGGCCGGTTGACTTAATGTATTCAGTCGATGTTTACGTGCAGTAGCTCTTTTATTGAATTGGGAATTTACCGCGTCTTATGGTACTGGACTTTAAGGAACAGTGTGCAGTTGCTAAAATTTTGCGTAGTAGACAAAAGAGAATAAGCTTTGAGTTCTATTCAGGTTCAAATTGAAGACAAAAATTGATATATAAAACTGAATGCATATTTCTCAGCGAGTGGCTCATTGTTGTCGCTTATTTTACTACAACGATAGTGTTCATTGGTGGGTCATTACATTTCACAAAACTTAAAATATTCACACGATAATGCGGTGCTATTGTTTTCGGAAAGAAGCATCTCAAAGAACGGCCTAGTATACAGTATACCTATGCCAACCATGATGAAATCTCTTATATCAAGCCTTTTGCTATTATTTACCAGGATATGATTAGAGGAGCATTCTTACACGCATAATGGTACTTCCAATAATCTCTTAAAATAGGTTTATTTTGATATTCTAAGGAGAACTAGCAACAAGTTGGGTAAGTGTGTTTTTTAGTTTTCCTAACATCAAAGTTTTAATAACAAGTGGCACTGTATCGTAACTAGATTGAAAGCGAATGGCAAAAGTAAAATACTTTACTTTGTCTTTGAAGTTAATATTAGTGTAACCGAGCCGCCAACAATGACGTCTAAATATTTAGATAGATATGCACACACAGAGATTTAACCCTTCCTACCCCTTCACCTTTCCTAAATACAACCCGCTGGCTCGGCAATTTGTGGGAGAGTGTGGTTCCGAGCGTACCTCCCTGGGTACCACCTCTCTCCGGGTATAACTATTCCCTCTCCCACCTGATCGTGACAGAAAAGATATATATATATATATATATATACATATATATATAAATGTATTTATACATATGTATATATATATATATATATATAGATATATATATATATGTATATATATATATATATATATAGGCTATATATATATATATATATATGTATATATATACATATATATGTATGTATATATATAGGTATATATATACACACACACACACATATATATATATAGCCCGATACCTGCTTTTTACAATATAGAAGAGATAGCAAATATTAAATATTTTGCCTCACCTAATAGGCATAATCAGAGAGAGAGAGAGAGAGAGAGAGAGAGAGAGAGAGAGAGAAGGAAGCCCAATGACTTTAGTACATTTGCGAGATTTGAAAAAAAAAATCCTCTCTTAGTGAAGAACTCTACTTATGTAAAATTTATGTCTTACATTATAAATGCCGTATATCAGTCGTTCTAAGAAAAACTTTGCTCATTATTTTAATGACGCCGAAAGCCTTTGCGTTTCTTTCAGAGGAGCTGTCATATATAGACGGCTCAGAAGTTTTAAGGAGACCTGATTTGTGGCAAAGCCTTACTCCATTTTGTTATTTTTCTTCTAGAGTTATTTCTCTTTTCGATCTTATTCTTATTTCTCATTTCGTTGACCATTTACATCACCTATCAGTAAGTCTCTCTATAAACCACAGGACACAAGAATTCCTGGCACACTTCTCTCTGAGGAAGTGTACCCTGTCACACCCTCACTACACGGCAGGTCATTTTGGTGGTGAGGAAGGTCCCACGTGAGAGCGATCGTCCTTGTGTCTTATTCTTTTGTTTCTCTGCCCATCTTTTTTGCCTGTTAGACTTATCTTAACATCACACCTGTTAATGTGCCTGTCATATTTTCCTTGTCATCATAACTCTTACATGGGCAAAGGGTGTTTAGAGAAACTAGGTAAACAAATATATATATATATATATATATATGTATGTATATATATATATATATATATATACATATATATATATATATATATATATAAGGAGTTTTTTCTGTTTGTTTGTTATCAACATTTACATCAGTGTGGTTCTCACTGTTACATTGTCATCGCAACTCCTGTATCTCGATAATACCTTGTACAATGATAAACTACATTATGCAGGGATGTGCATAAGTCATCTTTGACGAATTAGTAGATATTTTGTCAAAATTGGTACAAAAGTAGACTATAATACATGAAGGTGCACGAGGAAAACCGTCCGTCAGTCGGTCTGTTCCTCAGTGTCTTTCACACGTATCATATCATTACAGCACCTCCTAGATGGTGTAAAAAATCTCAGTCAAATTTTGTAAAACGTAATTCATTTAACATGGATGTAATTCAAATATTGATCGCCATTTTGTAAATCTTTTACATAGTTTGAACTTTGGCCATAGCTGTGTGGGATAAAGAATTCATGTTTTTACACGGTACAAATGAAACTCTTTTGGACTGACATCAGGGCGATTGCTTTTGTGAAATTACTCAGGATTACGACTTTCTTGCAAAACAGTTGCAATCAGGGCGTTCGTGCTCCAACATATCTTTTGTCGAGAGGAAATCGCTTGAGTTATTTACCATCGTAAGAACCATAGTAATGTCTTCCTCAGTTCACCAACTGGGAATGCATTCTGGAGAGGAAATCGCCCAGAATCAGTGAGGGAAATGAGATGTTTCTGTAATATTCTCAGAATGTATCTTGAAGGTGTGATTTGGGAGTGAGAGGTGCTCTTGGTAAGATTTCCAGTAAGTTTCCTTTCAGATTAAAAAAAAAAAAAAAAAAAAAAAAAAAAAAAAAAAAAAAAAAAAACCTGTTATGTTGATTTTTTCTTGATTCAGTTGTTTTTCTGTCCTGTGATGTAAATGTATCGGAACAATTCTTAAAGATGAAATATCAAAACCGAATACAACGCCAGTGAGGAAAATATTTTCCTTGTTTCTTTTATTTTGGTTATTTGCTCTTTCTTTATGGAGTGCATGAAATGTAAATGTATGTGATACACTGCAAAATACGTCAATTGTTAATCAATTTGAATTTTTCATAAAATGCTAATTTGTTGTTAGGGGAAAACTCACTCTACAGCTATTACTTTGTACAACATTTTTTTTGGATTATTTTTGGCCAAACGCTTCTTGATTCTTTTTTTAATAACTGATATTTTGTAAGTTAATTAAAGAACTATAATAAAACAAAATTATAGAAATGAATTAGCATGAAATTGGTTTAGTGTACGTTTATCGGTATGAAGGGTAGAAAAAAAAGATAATAAAATTTCCGTTAACGTAACGAAGTTTGCCAAAAGAAATGGTATATTTTGAAATAACGATATCGGATGAACTTTATCGCAACTATCAGAAAAGAAACCAAACTCAGCGTTCAATTTAGACTGATTACTAACAGGTGACTTAACACCGTAATATCCTTCCAAATTGCTCTGGTATCGGGAAAATATCAGGAAGGCAGAGAGCGAAAGTTGTTTCAGTCAATGGAACGAAATGGAGCGGATCGCCTTTTAAAATGGTCAATTGGTTCTTGGAACGAAGTGGTTGAGAAATGGGTTTCGTATTCCTCTGCAATTGCCTTCATTGAATACTGAGGGATGCTGAGATGTGTAAGGATGTAGAGAAGGATTTGACACCCCTGGGAGAGAGAGAGAGAGAGAGAGAGAGAGAGAGAGAGAGAGAGAGATTGCAAATATTTTTTCCCTTAGTGATTGTTCATCGCCTTTTTTTTACAAAAATATTCCATCATGCACAGTTGGACACAGGAATTCTTGGCGAACCTTATTTTGAGGAAGTGAACCCTGTAACCTGTACTGCACGTAGAGTTCCTTCATCTAGTCCCCCCCCCCCCCAACCCACCCACCACCTCTGGCATCTCTCCCTACAGCATCTGTTTAGTTACTCGTCACGGAGTAAGGGAGTGAAAAGGTGCACTTCCTCAGAGTGAAGTGTGCCCGACAATCCTGTGTAACTGTTTCATAGCAGCAGCAGCGTTATTGTAGAATTCTAGAGTCAACAGCTATGTCATGTTTCAAGCTCTAAGCAAACAGTTTAGAAAGAATTTAATAGGCGTTTAAATAACATAAATACTGATATATATAACAATAATGTAAGGAATCGAAATCACAATATTAATGGTATGTGTCTTGTAGGCAGATTTCATAAATCACTTTATTCATTATGGGCAAGTGAGGAATATCATTTCCTTGGGGCTATTTTGATCAGGATTATTTTCAAGGACGAAAAAGCTGTAAATACATATATAAGATTTTCCACTTCTTCTTCCTCGAAAAGAGAGAGAGAGAGAGAGAGAGAGAGAGAGAGAGAGAGAGAGAGAGGGGGGGGGGGGGAAATGGGCAATCATAAATGAAGCAGAAAGCGTAAGAAAAGTAAAGTCACCTGCAACACGCCAACTTGGCCTAATTCTCTCTCTCTCTCTCTCTCTCTCTCTCTCTCTCTCTCTCTCATTTTGGTAATCGTAAAAAACATTTAAATTTCTTTGACGAAAATAAATTTCTTTGATGAATTATTCTAGAGATTTTTTATGTTTTAATAAGTTTTTGTTTATGTTTTTGACAGCTAATATGCATTATTCGTTCGTGAATTTCTATTCGAATTATTTAGTATTAGAACCAACATTAATACTATGGTTTTTGTATACTGTGACAAAATGACGTATGATTCATCTTAGATTTTGTTTTGTTATTAGTATCTTGCTGCTGCCCTTCCAAATCGCAATATTAATTCCTTTTTAGTTTTGGTCAAGTCATAATAGTTAGGATCATCAAAATAAGAAAAGACTTAATTAAACCGGTAATTTCTTCTATGCAATGGAAGTTCATTCCAGATTTATGATATCTTCTACAGACAAGTAATATGATAATTTTAAGTAATGAATAATGAATAAAAACGGTGGAAATCCACAGATTAAATTTCACCATGCGGTTTTCGATTTTTCCATTGTCTTTCAAGGAAAAATAAAGAAAAAGAAAAGAAAATCACGAATCTATCTTTTGCTGACCAAATGAACACATTTTGTAGAATTCGAAAAATAAATCGATATACAGCAATTCTTGATGGAAATAGATCGAAGCGAATTTATCGAATGGAGAGAATTTGCCGCCGTAATTTCAACTCCTGCATAACGGGAGGCGTCAGTGGAAAGCCTTGCGGGATGCCTTGACGTGTGAGAGTATTTAAAGAGGTAGGAAACCCACTGGTCGGCCAGTGGGTGGGGGGCACCAAGGACGGTGAAGGAGGAGGCCTTTTCGCCTGATCGTTTCGCTTTTCACCTTCCGCTATTTTTGCTGTTGGAGCAATAATGACTCATAATGGACTGGTAAGTGATTCTCTCTCTCTCTCTCTCTCTCTCTCTCTCTCTCTCTCTCTCTCTCTCTATAAGTTATTATGTAACTTACCGACCATGGTTTTCTCCTTTTCGTTCGTATTATTATTATTATCATTATTATTATTATTATTATTATTATTATTATTATTATTATTATTATTATTATTATTATTATTATTATTATTATCTAGATATATATGATGTTTGTTATAATAAAAGACCCCATACTAGTTTACCCATACTAGTTTATGTCACAAAAATGTCATAATCTTAAAAATTAATTTCGGTTACTTATCTGAACATAGTTTTAACGGCTTATCAATTTCAATTTCTACTTAAATCCAAAGCGTTAGGGAACTTTCACCACAATGAAAATATGTTGATCTCGATTTCTGACGGTTCCAAAGAAATGTTTTCGGCGTCAAGGACCTTAGATGTCAGGATGTCAGAAAACCTCAAATCAATCAATCAATCAATCAAAGAAATGTTAATAAACCAGAAAGGTTCATAAGATGAGATGGACAGAACGTCTGATTCTGAAATGGCATTTGCCTCGGTGACTTGAGTCAAATTTCAATGTAATACCATATAGAACCGCTAAGACTACTGGAATGATCTCTGATATGTTGAACTTCACTAATAATAGCCAATGGGATTTTGATTGGTATATCATTACTGTTATATATAGTGGTTGGATATTCATATCAAAATAGATTAGATATATATATTGGCAGTTCAAGTAGAGGTTTTGTCGATTGCCAATAAGCGTTTTACTGTCCTTGTTCCTGATAAAAATCTACCCTCAGAAAATTGTAATTGTAATACGAAATCTGCTCCAATTGGCTTGTTCCTTAATATATGACTATACGCACACACACACACACACACACATATATATATATATATATATATATATATGTATATATATATACATCTATATATACTGTATATATATATATATATATATATATATATATATATATATATGTATATATACATATATCTATCTATATATATATATATATATATATATATATATATATATATATATATATATATATGTATATATATATTATACATATGTATATATATATATATATATTTATATATAAGTACATATATATATATATATATATATATATATATATTTAAATATACATATATATATACATATATATATATATATGTATATTTGTGTGTGTATGTGTGTGTGTGGTATTTCAACATGTTACCTACGTTTATAATGAACAAACAATATCTTAATAGGGTCTAAATAACCGAGGACAGCATCTCTCCTTTGCAAGTGAGTTCGTTAGTTTTTAGGATAAAAGGAGAACATCATTTAGGTTCCACCATTTATCATTTTTCGTCGCCTCGTGTTTCGATTAACTTTTTAATAGGTGACTCGTTATCAAGACTTCATTGGTTTAACGAAGGAATTAAAATCTAGGTAAAACTTTAAGATACAAACATATTTATATAATCCGAACTTT
>NC_090729.1:159471651-159486651 GCF_036898095.1 Palaemon carinicauda | reverse complement strand
TCTTTCTCCTAGATGAGCTGCTTACCATCGCTAAAGTGCCTCTCCTACTCTTACCAAGAGGAAAGTAGCTATTGAACAAATACAGTGCAGTAGTTAATCCCTTAAGTGAAGAAAGGTTGATTAGCTTAGTATTGTCAGGTGTATGAGGACAGAGGAGAACGAGTAAAGAATGGGCTAGACTATTTGGTGTATGTGTAGGCAAAGGAAAAATGAACCGTAACTAAAGTAGGTAGAAAAGCGACGTTATAGCGTCCTACCGGAAAGGTGAGTGAGTGGGAGTGGACTCTTAACATGAGTTCGAGATTTTGCATTTTTTTTTCTTTTATTTTGTCAGTAAGGATTGTAGGTTCGGCAAACGCTGACGTAAATGGAAATTGTTTGAAAAGTTGGTGGAACTTACAGATAGTTATAACAAAATAATCAGCTACCCTGTGTAACCCCCAAAAATGAATTGCATTATTGCTCTACATTTAGATATTAAAAAGCCGCCTTTCTTTCAACATAAAAAGAGATCTTAAGTAAAAAAGATTTATTCTAATCTGGCTAACCGGTTCAGGCGTGTCCTCCTACCCAGTGTTATTATTGGAAATAAATGAGGAAATAATGAATATTGTAATTCCTTTGAAAGCATCCATTCATATCAAACACCAATTTGTAATAAAGCAAAATCTTTATTTAATTGGTTTCTGATCACATATTTTACGAAATCTGACGCTTGCATATTTCTACAGAAACTTGAACAGTTTATAAGTTTATAAACTCAACCCAGTCGCAAAACTAGATAAATTATCATCAGTTGTTACTAATGAGACCAGAAATATAATAGAGTAAGAGTAAAATAAAATATCTTGTTTTCTTTATACGCTATGCAAGCTAAGCGCACTCATGATGAAGCTAGACTTCTTTTTATGAGCTTAGCTCGACTAGGCTGTTACTGTCATGAATTTTAATGTGGACGAGGAGCCTTTTTCGTCGCATTTTCGTTTAGAAAATGAAGAACCTGTTTGTGATGTTTTTTTCAGGTAAAATTTACATAGGTCTCTCCTTTTGATGGACCCAGTTGGTTCTTTTAAGTTGATAACAATGGAGTTGTCTTTTAATTATTTTTCCTTTCGATTAACGAATCTGACTGGGGATTTGGTCATACTATTTCATTTGATAATAATCTTTTTTTGTTTCCAAGTTAAATTACAAGACGGCTAGATAATTTTGTGAAATAATTTTCTACTCAGCGACATTAGGAATATTTCTTTATCATAGGAATAGCGTGAATTGATTTTTGACTCCGGTTCCACTCGGGATTTTGTGTGTTCACTCATTCCCATGTCAGAAATGTTTTTTAAGTGCTTCCATTATGTGTACTTGACAATTAATATGGATTACGTTGTGTGATACACTAAATACCTAAGAATGTATAACCACACAAATATTGTAGGTCCCATAGAACCAGGAAGCAGCCGCTAAAGTAAAGTAAAGTGAAGAATATACACATTATTGAAATTATTCATTAAGAATTTAAATGAAAATCTGTAAATTATCTATTGCAAATGATGTTCTTATTTTTAATGTAATTTCAGCATTGATGATCGTTATTGTATCAATCAAGTTTCTATTACCCAGCTATTTTCTTTTGCCATTGATGACTTCGTCGTAGTAAACCCTTTCACATGTTTAATTAATCAATCAGTTATTCCATCAACTATATTTCAAAATATAACTTGACAATGAATAGAAGTTATACTTTGTTGTTCGAATTAGGTGATTATTGTTTTGATACCACTACAGATGAAATTCATCGTTCAATTAATCAATGGTGAATCAGTATAACTGTTCGCAGTTTGCCCAGGCTGAAATCACTTAGTGAGCTTACCCGACCAGAGTTTGACCGTCGTCTGTTTGAGTTATTCATGCATGCATGTGTATCTGATTAATGAATTGCTTTATAGGGAACTATCTGTTCTATCTTATTTCTCTTCCTCTTTTTTCTGAAGTTTTATTGTTTATATATGGAAGATCTAATTTGATGTTGTTACTGTTCTTGAAATGTTTTATTTTCATTGTTTATTACTTTGCTTAAAGTTTATTTATTTCCTTGGTTCCTCTCTTCACTGGGCTATTTTCCCTGTTGGAGCCCTATGGCTTATAGCATTTTGCTTTTCCAACTATTATTATAGCTTAGCTTTTAATAATAATAATAATAATAATAATAATAATAATAATAATAATAATAATAATAATAATAATAATAATAATAATAATAATAATAGTAATAATAATAATAATATGGTTTTTGATGTCAGCCTGTATATCTGTCATATTAGACTTCTCATGACCACTGAATCAATTTCCGCTAAACGTGAGTAAATTTAAATGGTGAGATAATGATCAAATAATGGAGATAAAGTAATTTCAAAATGCTTATTCCTAGAAGCACTGGCTGTAATTGACAAAATATATGCTAGAGTTTCTTTAAACCTTGAGCCTTGAACCAGGACGAGTTCTATAAAGTAATTTGCAGGAAGAATCTTTAAAAATCTTAATATTTTTTTCTCAACATAACTACATTGCCAAAATTATTCCTGTTATTATACACACCGATATTTATTCATCTCTGTAGATTCGAACGATTTTAAGCAATGGCTATTTATCATTATTATTATTATTATTATTATTATTATTATTATTATTATTATTATTATTATTATTATTATTATTATTATTATTATTATTATTATTATTACTTGCTAAGCTACAACCCTAGCTGGAAAAGCAGGATGCTATTAGCCCAGTGGCCCCAACAAGGAAATAGCCCAACGAGGAAAGGAAAAAATGAAAAATAAGATATTTTAAGGACAGTAACAACATTAAAATTAATATTTCCTATATAACTATAAAAACTTTAATAAAATAAGAAGAAGAGAAATTAGATAATATAGCGTGCCTGAATGTACCCTCAAGCAAGAGAACTCTAACCCAAGACAGTGGAAGACCATGTTATAGGGGCTATCGCACTATCCAAGACTAGAGAACAATGGTTTGATTTTGAAGTGTCCTTCTCCTAGGAAAGCTACTTACCATAGCTAAAGAGTCTCTTCTACCTTTACCAAGAGGAAAGTAGCCACTGAAAACTTACAGTACAGTAGTTAACCCCTTGGGTAAAGAAGAATTATTTGTCCGGAATAGGACCAAAACAGGATCTACAGTTTCTCAAATTCATATTCAATCAATCCTCCGCATCGAAAATTAGCCCTAATTCAGACCACTATGAAATTTTATTAAGATATTTAGGGGAATATCTTAATCGTGTACTTTTAAGAGCGTCAAGTTAGCCAAGGTGAGCAGTGTAGCCCATCCTGGGTCTCATGTTATTGTCCAGATCCATTTAAACCTGTTTAATACATAACCAAAGAATTTCGATTCTCGTGTTACATTAGAACAACTTGCATGTCCCTTATTTCATATTGTTTGATTTGTTCTTCTAGGACAGAATTTATTGGTAATTAGTATGAAGAATGTATCAGATATCTGTAACTGCAATGTATTAAACACTCAATTTTACAAAGAAGGATTGATTGATTTCATGTTATATTTTATTCACAATATCATTGGGCATAGATGGTGGACCACCTTTGTGGGGTTGGGGGACTAGGTAGCGCCGACAGTGGACCTTATCTGGTGCTCCGTAGGCTTTAATTAAGGCTCTATGCACCGTCCCATCTTGCCTAGCACCATCTTGCCTAGCATCACGTACATTTATTTGCCCTTCTATTTTACCTCTATTCCCATTCTCTTTCTTCCATCTTGCTATTAAACCTCTCAGAGTAACTGTGACTTTTTAAAGGTTTAAAGGCCACTCATGAATGGCAGAGGCAAGGGACATTGGCAATGCCCTAGCTAGCTGGACAATGCTCTAAAAACTGGCTATATATTCATATAATCAGCGCCCAAGCCCCCTCTCCAACCAAGCTAGGACCAAGGAGGGCCAAATAATGACTGCTGATGACTCAGCGGGTATCCCTAAAGGCTCACTCACAAACCCCCCCCCCCTTCATCCTCAGTTCACAAGGATTGTGAAGTTGAAGTCACTGCAAGAAACTATCGAGTTGGAGCGGGACTCGATCTCCCGTCCATCAAGACGCAAGGCAAGGACGTTTCCAATAGGCGCAAATGTCGTCCATGCATAGTTGATTAATGTATCTATACATTCTGAAAATAATAATATTAGTAAACCACTGACAATTACCCTTCGGGCTTTATCGTAACCCATTAGCAATTGAACCCAAATCCTTGTGTTATTGTTTGCAAGTTCCACCAACTTCTCTTTTTTCACGAAATTAAAAAGTTAACCCAAGTATCCTTCTCTTCTAGCCAGCCTTGGGCCCAGCATTAGTACATGAAGTGTTATTGCTGAGTTTTAGTAGTAAATATGTTTATGTTCTGAAAATCGATAAGTTAACAGTGAAGAATTGATAAAGCTAGAATGGCCGTAATTATAATAACTGCCCTACGAGAAATACATACTCCATCTTGAATATGTCAATATTTTACCGATGTATTGATTCCTACTCTCGATTTAGAAACGGTAAGGTGTAATTAATTTGGTTTTTAGAATACTACAATTACTTTAATGATGACTTTTAAAAATCTGACCATTTAAAACCAATTTAAATATATTAGCATCAGAATTTTTCTAAGATTTCTTACCACTGGCTACAACAGTGGTAACGTGTTCGCCTAGCATTCGCATGGCAGCAGATCGATCTCAGCCCGGGACCGTGAGTTTTAGCTGTTTACTTGGGAGGCCCCTGCTGTAGTTGGGCACCACGATGTGGTGTTGGGCTTTCCTGGCTGACGTTCTGATGAGTATCCATTCTGATAAAACTGAAACTGAAACCAGACACCCTTACCTCACATTACGATCATACTAACTAGGATGTGTAGATATTTATTTACAATCATGAATAATACTTGATATTCAGAATTATCAGTATATAGCGGGTCAGAATTTGATAACTTTATTGCCTTGGAGAAATGCTATGCAGAATAACGAAGTCGGTATCATATTTCAGTTTCCAACAAAACGGATCAAGGAATATGTACATATCCAGTGAGGATTATTGCACTTGTATTATAAGGAGGAAAGTCCTTAAAACGACGTGAATTTTAGTACCCTTTTTGGCTGATCACATATTCTGTGATATTATTTTGAATTCCACAATATGAAACGGCTTTGTCAGGCGATCACGAAGTCTAGCATGTAGTAGTATCTTATATCCAAACTATGCACCGGTTGCCAGCACTGGTGGCATAATGTAACTCTTGTTAGGGCTTATGTGACCTGACCACGTAAACCTAAAGTTTTAAGAATAAAGAAAAAATGCCAATTCATAGGAAGATGTTAAAAGATGCTAGGAAATATAGCCGCTCGACATTGCCCGTAAGTAAATGCCAAATCTTCAATTTCTTTCAAACGACTTCTCTCCTTCCTTATAGATCATGGAAAAGGTTACCACGTTTACAGCGATACAAAGCACTACAAGGACCATAAACAGCATGGAGGAAATGGCGACAAGAAAGGGTACAAACACCACAAAGGTGGCCATAAGAATCACAGTGGCTATAAAGGCCACAAGGGATATAAGGACAACAAAGGATACAAGAAGCAGGACAAAGGCGATTATGGTAATTCCAAAAAAGGGGTGAGTAAATTAGATGTTTTGTTTCTTCATGCGGAGATCAATGGGGCGGACAACCTAACACTCTTAAATGCCCATAAACAGTAGAAAATAACATTAGGGTGTAAAAAAAAAAAAAAAAAAAAAAAAAAAAAAAAACTGGGACCTAACCCCGGGGGACTGCGCTCGACCTACTCTTCAGGATTGGAATTGGAAAAAAATTCTAAAGTCTTAGCCTCCATTTGGTTGTGTCCGTCTCTTGGTTGATTCAATTTTTTTTTCGTAAATTCTTGTTTACTTGTGTACTTTCTGTACTTCTGATTTTGTGTTTGTGTCTCTGCTTCAGTTCTTGTTTGCTGCTGTATCCTCTTTGCTTCAGTTCTTGGATGTTTGCGTATCTTTTTTGCGGTTTCAAATAATGTCTGTTCGTGTGCCTTCTTTATTTCAGTCTCCTTCAATCTGATACTACTTTGTTTCAATTTAGTATTTAATATTGTATCTTGTCTATTTCAGATTTTATCATTGTTCCAGTTCTTGTTTTCACTATCTTTTTTGCTTCTGTTTTCTGTCTGTCTTCTTTCCTTAAATTTCTGTCTGTACTTTCTCCGTTTCAGTTTTTATTTTTGTCCTTGTATCTTCTTTTTTTTTTTTTAGTTTTTGTTTTCAGTATTTCTTCCTTACTTCAATGTATCCTCTTTGTTTCAGTCTATACCTATCTGTGTCCCTTCTTTGTCTCAGTTCTTGTCTGTCTATCATTTCAGTTTCAGTTCTTTGCTCCAATTATAATTTGTTTTTTTGTATAATTCCTTCAGTATTTTTCTGTCTTTTCTTTTCTTCAACTTATGTCCATGTCTCTTCTTTTCTTCAGCTTCTGTCTATCAATGTGTCTTCTTTGCTCCAGTCCTTGTGAGTCTGTGCATATCATTTGTATCAGATTCTGTTTATTGTTGTCTTCTTTGCTTAAGTTTCTGCCAGTCAGAGTAACTTTTTGGCTTCTGCTCTTTTTTCTTGTCCCTTCTTTGCTTGCATTTGTTTTTTCGTTGCTTTAATTTCTGCCTGTCTGTCTCTTTTTTGTTCCAGCTCTCATTTGTTTGTATATCTTATTTGCTTCCATTTTTGTATGGCTATAATTTGGTTCAGGTCTTGTTTATATGTTTTTTTTTACTGCTTCAGAATTGTCTGTGTCTATATTTTGTTTTTCAGTTTTCTATGTCTGTGTCTCTTCTAGGCTTTCATTTCTATCTGTGTCTTCTCTGTTCCATTTCTTTTTGTTTCATTGTTTCTTCTTGGCTTCAGTTTCTGACTGACTGTGTTTTCTTGGATTTGGTTTCTTTCTGTCAATGTCACTTCTTTGCTTTTGAACTTGCTCGGCTCTCTTCTTTGCTTCCTTTTTCGTTTTGGCTTCGGTTCTTATTTACTGTGTATGTTACTTGTATATATTTGTGTCTTTCGAAATCTTCATAGATTAAACTATCTCAATCTGATTTTCCTCTTTGGTTGAGTTTCTGCCTCTCTTCTGTGGTTATTTTTCTTTTTGTTTCTTGTCTCTTCCCTTAGTTTTAATGTCTGTTCGCTGCATTTAGTGTCTCTTCGTGCCCTTTTCCCGATTTTGCATAACTTTTTCTTTTCGTGTTGTTTCGTTTTCCTTCTTCTCCTCATTACTCCAGTTTTTTATCTTAATTTCATTAGTTTATCTGTCTGTGACTCTTTGCTTAAGTTTTGTGTTTGTCCCTTCTTCGTCTGTACATCTTATTAGCTTCAGCTGCTGGTTGTCCGTCTCTGCTTTCGTTTCTCTGGTATCTTTTTGTGTCTTTAATAAGCTTTTCTATTTTTGCTTCTTTTTTTTTATCTTTTTCCAATTTCTATGTAGCCAGTTCTCATCTTACCACACGTGTCTATCCTTTGCATCAGTGTCTGTGCGTGGTGATTCTGTCTGTATTTTCTGTCTATCACTGTTCTTTCTTTAGTTTGCTTTATGCGTGTGTGCATCAAATACGTTTATCTGTCTTGAAATGTTTCCTTGAATTTATGGAAACTTGGGGTTCTGACCTACTAGTAGGTAACGAAACCCAATAAGTAAGGAATCTTATCTAACGTATTGGACATTCCACAGCCAAAACCCCTTAGCGAATCTAAAGAGGATTACGGTGACTTCCTTGAAAATAATAATATGTCTTTATCGGCATTTTATTTATACTTGTCACTCAATTTCAAATATTCGCTAAAAAAAGAATTTCTTCTGAGAAGATTTCTAGACAAATCACTACCATAACTTAGATACAGAGACTTTTCATTTATACCTTAAAATATCTGGACAATACGTAAGTATATACAAAATATTCGTACGGTAAAAAAGGTGGCAAATCTGTTTTTTCAGTAAAAAATTATATATTTCTGTATAAAACATATTTTGAAGAGAGAGAGAGAGAGAGAGAGAGAGAGAGAGAGAGAGAGAGAGAGAGAGAGAGAGAGAGAGAGAGAGAGAGAGAGCATATTTGGTCTAAAATATTAATATTAACGTATTAAACAACATACTGTTTATTTTATACTTGAAGACAACAATTTAGGAATTAAATTGCAGATGGGTCGTCGCGATGGGCAACTTCTTTCATTGGTCATAGAGAATCCATCGATTTTTCAAACTCGACAAATCAGTTCACATTTGCTCTTGGTTATAATCTTACAATTTAGAGATATTCAATTTACACATTTTAATTACTGCAAATCTTACTATTTCAGAGCATATGCTTAGAGTTGAAAGCAAATACTTAAAAACAAATAAACATTTTATTCGTGATTGAATTCTATAGCCTATTCTGATGTTATCAGAGAAGTACAGCCTATTCTGATGTACTCAGAAAAGTACAGCCTATTCTGTTGTACTCAGAGAAGTTCAGCCTATTCTGATGTACTCAGAGAAGTGCAGCCTATTCTGATGTACTCAGAGAAGTGCAGCCTATTTTGATGTACTCAAAGAAGTATAGCCTATTCTTATGTACTCAGAGAAGTTCAGCCTATTCTGATGTACTCAGAAAAGGGCAGCCTATTCTGATGTCATCAGAGAAGTACAGCCTATTCTGATGTACTCAGAGAAGTATAGCCTATTCTGATGTACTCAAAGAAGTATAGCCTATTCTTATGTACTCAGAGAAGTTCAGCCTATTCTGATGTACTCAGAAAAGGGCTGCCTATTCTGATGTCATCAGAGAAGTACAGCCTATTCTGATGTACTCAGAGAAGTATAGCCTATTCTGATGTACTCAGAGAAGTTCAGCCTATTCTGATGTACTCAGAAAAGTGCAGCCTATTCTGATGTACTCATAGAAGTATAGCCTATTCTGATGTACTCAGAGAAGTTCAGCCTATTTCGATGTACTTAGAGCAGTGCAGCCTATTCTGATGTACTCAGAAAAGTGCAGCATATTTTGATGTACTCAGAGAAGTACAGCCTATTCTGATGTACTCAGAGAAGTGCTGCCTATTCTGATGTACTTAGAGAAGTGCAACCTATTCTGATGTAGTCAGAGGACTATAGCCTATTCTGATGTACTCAGAGAAGTTCAGCCTATTCTGATGTACTCAGAGAAGTGCAGCCCCTTCTGATGTACTCAGAAAAGTCCTGCCTATTTTGATGTACTCAGAGAAGTGCAGCCTATTCTAATGTACTCAGAGAAGTGCCACCTATTCTGATGTACTCAGAGAAGTACAGCCTATTCTGATGTATTCAGAGAAGTGCAGCTTATTCTGGATGTACTCAGAGAAGTGCTGTCTATTTTGATGTACTCAGAGAAGTATAGCCTATTCTGATGTACTTAGAGAAGTGCAGCCTATTCTGATGGACTCAGAGAAGTGCAGCTTATTCTGATGTACTCAGAGAAGTGCAGCCTATTCTGATGTACTCAGAGAAGTGCAGCCTATTTTGATACTCAAAGAAGTGCAGCCTATTTTGATACTCAGAGAATTGTAGCCTATTCTAATGTACTCAGAGAAGTGCAGCCTATTCTGGTGTACTCAGAGAAGTGCTGCCTATTTTGATGTACTCCGAGAAGTGCAGCCTATTCTAATGTACTCATAGAAGTGCCACCTATTTTGATGTACTCAGAGAAGTGCAGCCTATTCTGATGTAATCAGAGAAGTGCAGCCTATTCTGATGTAATCAGAGAAGTGCAGCCTATTCTGATGTACTCAGAGGAGTATAGCCTATTCTGATGTACTCAGAGAAGTGTAGTTTACGCTTTCGAGTCATGAAACGTAGGTCACGATCGACACCTTACCTATCAACTATGCTCACTTGAGAGGAGTTGCATATTATTTGATCGCAAATCATAGAATTTTAGTGAACATCACTACAAATTGCAATTGCTACTAACTCAAGATCATCATATTTTCTATTCAGAAAAGGATTAAAACTCATTTGACCAAAAATCTTAGAATAAAAAGAAAAAAAAAATAACAAAGGCAGAAGACCTCACCCAAACAAGTTTATTTTTTTTACATTGTCAGTATGTTACAGTATTGTAACATGTAGGAAAAAATAACTTTACCCATGTATTTTCAAAATCATTAACAAAGCGTCATGTGATAATGTAGAGCACAGGACAAAGAACCCTGTAAAGATATAGAACATAGGGCTACTTTTTTATGATGTCGACTACACATGACAAATAAGTAAGAGAAAGGAAGTATACAGTAAAGACAAAGATCTCACACTTCCGTGTATGGATGTGCCTATTATAATATTCCTATAAAACTTTTAAAAGGCCGCTCATGAATGGCAGGGGCAAGCGACCGTGACATTGTCCTATCAAGCAGGACAATGCCCTAGAGACTGACCATATATACATATAATCATCATCCAAGCTGGGACTAGGGAGGGCCGAGCAATGGCTGCTGATAACTCAGCAGATACACCTATAGGCTCCCCCCAAACCCCCAATCCTTAGCTCACAAGGATGGTGAGATTACAGCGACCAGAGAAACTGGCGAGTTTGACTCGAATAACAATCTGGTAATCACCAGGCAAGGACATTACTACCAGGCCATCACATTGGGTGTGAAACAGAATTTTAGTATTTATCGGATCCAATTTAGACCATTTAGCTCTGAGATCTGGAGTTCAGTCCATTAAGTTGAGGTTCAACTTTATATGCATTAATATATATATATATATATATATATATATATATATATATATATATATATATGTATATATATATATGTATATATATATATATATATATATATATATATATATATGCATATATATATATATATATATATATATATATATATATATATATATATATATATATATATATATACATAACCTTTCTGAGTGGGGATACCTTAACGCTGTGAAAGATTTTGTCCATCGTCGTGATCAGCAAAGTTGTACCAGTCATGGCCACCCATGCTAGTTTCGTTTACTTTGAGGGATCAGGCTAATATCTCCCGCCATCATCAATTCGCATTGGCCAATGTGGTGATGAAAACTGGCCAAACCCCTGACATGAGTTATGACTGTCTGATGCCTTTGTCATGCAGCTGACAAGAAATGGCCGTATTTGTTGTTGTATATATATATATATATATATATATATATATATATATATATATATATATATATATATATATATATATATATATATATATGCGTTTATGCTATATGTGAATTATTCCCGCTGGCTTGTTTTTCAGAATTTCAAACCCAAGCCTTACCTCATAACCTTCATTTGCATTTAGTTTTATTAGTTTTCTACTGGGACAACATTTGTTTGTTTCTTGTCGAAATTTGCATTTAACATACACTGGGTAGCCTATCCTATTGGTCTTTGCATGAAGAAATATTCAAAATAATGTTCTGTTGTCATGAAGAGTCCTGATTTACAAAAAAATTCAATGCCTGGCAAATGTAATTAGCATGTCTAGAGTAACGAGAATTATATAGTTATAGGCTTGCTTCAGTTAAAAGTTTAACTATTTTTATGATACTTATTCATGGATCGTTATATCCCCCGTTAACTGATTTTGTTTTGCAGGACCTATTTTGTAAATAATAAAACAAAATACTAAGGTATATCCACCACCTGATATATCATACGATGCATAGTAATGGGTCTTTATCACTTATTTCGAGTAAAATACAAATTTTAAGTAAATTTACGGTAATTAATTTGATATTTTTCTTTACTCGGTTAAACAGGGCAACCAGGGACATCACGAAAAAGGGTATAAAGGAAAGTATGATAAAGGAAAATACTACGGCAACTACAAAAAAGCAGGCAAAGGGGAAAAAGGGGGCAAATATGGAACAAAGGGACACTACAACAAAGGCTACAGAGACAAGGTAAGAAAAGTATTAATAGCCTCCTACCTTTAAGGGCCTGTAGGGGGAAGTGAAGTTTTCCCTTCTATATGTACGTTCTTCTGTGTACTACTTATCAGTGTATTCATTTTATTTGCCTTGTCATCTCGAATACTCAGACTTGGTGCGACGTAAGTGAAGAGAAATCCTCCAGCTTCTCCGAATGTTGATTATTATTACTATTTTTGTTTATTATTATTATTCTACCCCGTAATGCCAAATCTTTCAACCTTTTTGTGAGCCTTTGGTTTGTAGTATTCTGTTTTTCCAAGTAAGTATACAGCTTGGCTTGATATAATGATGACGATATTGTGAAGCAGAGCATCTTATATCGATTGGCAGTCATTGAGGAGTTCCTGTTTATCGGTCTGATTAAGTGACATTTGATGTCTTTGCTTTATATTAAGAATATCCTATTGTGATTATTTGTTTTTTATTTAAATTTCAATACATATCATTGGTGTGCTATTCATCTCTACACTGGCTGAAATGCTCCCTCAAAGGAGTCGGTTCGAGTTTGAGAAGAGAAATGGATGTCTTTAACAATTTCCTCGGAATTCTTGTTTTATTTGTTAATTGGAAATGGTATAAAGAAGAAACTTCTTGGAACTGCTACGTGCAGACGATATGCTGTTAACATCGGGATTCGTGGGGAGAGATAGTTTTAAAGAAGAAATAGAGGATTTGACATGGAAGGATGAACAATTATTGTAAAGGATGATGAATCAACGTACTCAAAACAAAGCTTATGGTGACAAAGGAAAGCGTGTGAAAAATGTCACTACGAAGGGATTGTGTAGATGATTCATAGATATCTTTAACTGAATACTACATATAGAAAGTAATGCCACAAGGAATGCTGAGAGTTGCAGAATGCACTTAGTATAGATTTTCGACGTCTGGAATGCATAGAAAGAGCAAAAAGCAATGAAATGGAGATGGTGGGCTATGTATAACGTTTTTGTTACCCCTAAGACAAAGGATTGTGAAGTTGGCATTAATAGTGATGTAAGAAGGATCAGCAACTAATTTCCGATGTGGGCATCAGGCATTTACTCATATTTTTACCAGAAACGTTAGCACTGACAAGGTAATTGGAAGATATTCTGAATTTTTTTTTTACCAGCAGATGGGAAGATTCATGGCCTAAGGGATATGGAACGTATATATTACGAATGAAGAAATTCAGAACCACTGTATTTAGCATTATTTAAATTTTAAAGACCGAGTTGGTCTTGACATGTGATGAGGAAAATGAAGGTGATCCCGAGGTTGAAGAATAGAAACACACAAGGAAATGAAGAGATTGTAAATGAAATGCTGCACTAAAGTGAATATAGTCTGACTGGGTTAAGTGAGAGGCTATAATATTCCGACATATAAATATAAAGGTGGTAAACATCGCTAAGAATTATGGTGTATAACATCACTTTTTTTTTTTTTACTATACTCATTTTTTTTTTAATGAAGCGCATTTGCCCTGACTCGCAGCGGTGCCCCTTTAGCTCCGAAAAGTTTCCTGCTATCTGATTAGTTAGAATTATCTTGTCCAACCAATCAGCGATCAGGAAACTCTTCCGTGCTAAAAGGGCACCCCTGCGAGTCGGTGCAAATCTGCCTCGCTGAAAATAATTGACCATAGGGAAGGTTGTGGTAGGAATTTGGTCGAGAAAGTAAAGATTCTGATGAAGGACTGATAGAGGAAAACTATTGTGAGCTTGGGAAGGAAGTGGGTTCATTTATCAAGTACGAGTTATTGAAAAGACATTGATACAATCTATATAGAGGCAAAATGGTGCAGATGGTATGGTGTTGCGAGTAACCAAAAATTTTCATGATGGAGATGAAGCACTTTTTAAAGTAGGTAAGAGGTGAATGTGGTACAACTTCGTGGCTTTTTGTGGATGGAGTTATGCAAGAGGTCAGAAGAAGGACGTTGTATATATGCATGAAGTTATAGAATAAGAAAAAGAGATTTGGAAGGATTAGTTTTTTCCTAGGATATTGTGTTGATCGCGGACACTAGAAGAACCACAGAGTCTGGGAGAAGAGTTTGAAAGTGTGTGCAGGATTATGAAGTTGAGAACAAATAAAAAGGATAGTAAGATAGAGTAAATGATAAAAAAGGAAACTGGAGCAATGGCAGTATGGATGGTATAAAAATGGGAAGAGATTGATCTGTATAAGTATGCTTTAGTAGTTATGATAGTTGATGGTAAGGTGAGTGGATAGTTGAGTCACAGAATAAGAGAAGCAAGAAAGAGCAGGGTGTGTGCAAGAGTAGTAAGAGACTTTTGTTGTCCGTAGAAGCCAATGTAAGAATATATGAAGGGATTTTTTTTAACCAAGTCTTCTTTCTGGTAATGAACTATGAATGTTGATTATGAATGATAGAAAAATGCCTGAAGCAGTTGAGATGAACTGTTTACGTAGTAAGTGTGATGGAAGAAGAAATGATAAAGTGAGTAGTTAGATGATTAGAATAAGTGAATGGACGAATCAGAGTGTTTTGAGATGGATTGGTGATGTAGACAGAATGAATGGTAGAAAGTTTATGAAAAGAATATAGAATTCAGAAGTGTTCGAAGGCAGGAGGAGACGAATCCTGGATGGAGTGAAAGATGTATTAGAAAGGAAGGACCCTAATATCCAGGAAGTGCCTGAGCACGTGCAAGTTGCGTTGAATGATTCTAATTATTGAGGTTCAATACAATATTGATTAGCCTTAGTGTAAGTCTATGATATGTATAATATCATTGTAGTTTTACTAAACGTGGAATTCGCCCACAGTTTAGCTTAAAGTGATTGTAACCGCGACTTGTGTTGTTCTTCTCTGGATCTCTGTGGGTATATGGTTATACATTTAGAAGCATGATGTTGCATTTATTGATAAAATGAGTAAATGACAAAAAATAATAATAGTAAGTTAAAAGACGGTTTGGTTATCTCTGGCCATTACTG
>NC_090729.1:159439151-159464151 GCF_036898095.1 Palaemon carinicauda | reverse complement strand
TTTGCTGAAAATTCAAGTACTTTGTCATAGGAAGCAGAAAGACTCTGGCCAATTAAAAAGTCATTCAAGTCACAGTTTATTTCTTTGAAGAATTTTTTACCTCTAGGAAGAAGGATGGTAGTCTTTCCTGTTTCTTCGCATGTTGATTCTTCCCATTGGTATCTTCTATCTGTTGTTTACAATAGTTTACTTTGTGGGGCAGGGTAATTTAATGGAGCATTGTAACCAATTCAAGCTGTGACTGGGGTACAGATTCTGTTAAACAGACCTGATAAAATGAAGCTTAGGATTTTGTTTGATATTAAAATAGTCTTTGCTCGTAAACTTGGCCAGTTTTGAAAAGTGAATGGCCTCCATTATAACAGCTCACAGTTTGTTCATCACTCAGTGCAGTTCCTAAGTGCCCATCAGATACAAAGAAGTATGTCTCTTCTTTATTGATTAGCCTTTAGATCACAAAAAAGGAGCAATAGTCCTGATCTTAAAGGTGGTGCTATGATATCAGTTTTCACCCTAAGACGGCAAAGAATATTTTTCTTTTATCTAGACTAATATATCTATCAAGAATTAGGTACACCTTCCTTATACTAGCTTTCTCGTTCCTGTTTTGAATACGAAATGTGGACTATTTAGTTGTTTTGGGAAATAGAGTGATGAAAAAATTAGCCATAACTTTTAACTTGCTTCATGATATGGGTTATTATGCGCATGTAAGCAGGTTATGCCTAGAGTCTCCCACCTGAATGCGTACCAGTCTGGTTCAAGAAATATGCATAAATAGCAATATAAGTAAATTAAATGGAAGCTATTTACAAATTTTCCCAGGAACAAGGCTTTGCTTATCTGATGAAAATATGGTCTGCCAATTTAGTTGAGACTTTGGGAGGTCACCATCAAGATCATACACCTCTCCCTTACGCTGATCTCCAGACATGTTCTGAATTTGCTGTCGAATAATCATGTCAAAACCCTTTGTAAAGTAGGAATATATGTCTTGAAGGTCCATATTTTTGGTAGCTAGAATTATTGCTGGGTTGGAAAGTATTACAGGTAGGCTTACTGTACTGGTTGAAGATAGCAGGGTTGTACCCGGTTCACTTTCCTTTATTGTAACCTGTCATTGACTGTTGTGCCCAAAAAGTATTACTTTATGACACACTCCTATTTCAAGTTGAAACTTCTAATGATTACTCATGCATCCTTGAAGATGGCACTTTGTTCTTGTTTTATTTCAAACTTTATTGAAACATACAAATTGAGAAACCAATCCTGCTAGATTACACACAGCAGTAAGTAGTTCTATATGCCTTTTTTTCTTAATGTACTGTATTGTCTATAATGCATATCATTATTCACAGTACCAGGACAGGAACAATGAACCATTCGCAATTTTTAATAGCAGTGCTATGCTATCATAAGTGTGATAGGATATGCATCTAGCTATTTTACAAGAACCTATTTTGGCAATAACCTTTCCCAAAATATTAATCAATGTCTCTTAATTCTCGATAGTAGAGATGCTTAAGTTACATATTGCTAGATTTTTTTTTTTTATAGATGCATGCCTCATATCACTGGATATCCTTAGAACGGGTGAGAATCTGCTGTAAATTCTTGAAAAATTACAGCTATCGGGCCAACATAATTTTGCCTAATTTCCTGGAGCATTTGTTTTGCATTCCGTAAATCTATAGAGGTGCAACTTTTGTACGTGCTTGTGACCCATTATGTTATTATTGTTACTGCGAGTAGTGTAGCCTAAGTTAATTACTGTAGGGATCGAAACTACTCTTGTATCCAGCGTTAAAAACAGGGAAATAAAAAGTCTTCATTTTCATTTAGAGATTTTCCTTTTCGTAGAGTTTCTCTTGCATTAAGTGCAAACATTCACCAAAAAGATAAGTGATTTTCATCAAATTGGCTAATATTTATGGTTGAGCTCTTAGTATTACTGCATAAGGTATTTATTGCTAAACTTATGAAATGTTTTTAACAATGGAAATGTAAGCATGAATTACTTTTGAATTGGGATGGATTTTCATTCATGCATCACAATCAACAATATTTTTCAACATCATTCTCAAGTACTGTGAGTACATCTGCATTCCGAAGTACTTTTTAATTTTGAACACGGGCATTTCTATCCGAGTGATCTAGAAGTCTAGTCTTTTTTTTCTTCAAATATCTGCCTCACCGAAGTCTTTTTTCTTTTTTTAGAGAAAGTTTCCAATAACACAATTTGTTTATGCTTGTGATTATATCCAGATGATCCCCAGATATTTTCCTCTTCCCCAACACTCATTTTTACACATTTTACATTACGAAACAGTAGAAACCTGCAATTTGATAAGTCTGAAGATGCAAAGTATTAGCAAAAGCGGGAATAACTGACACTGTGACATGAAAGGTCACTGATAGGCAAAGAGGTAGAAAAACTAGCTTGCTAATATACTAATGCATACAAGCTCTGAGTAGATTCCTAATCTATCGAGGGACCAGAATATATGATAATGAACATTGAAAAAGCTACGCTTGACGCATTTCCAATTACATGTCCAGGTATTATGTCATTTTACTTGTTCCATTTAGAGGATTAGCAGTGAACTTACATGTTTTTGTCGTCAATGGAGAAGCAAGAAGAAATATGAAGTTTAGGAATTAATCATAAAACTGTAATGGGAACACTGATGTTCTATATCCTAATATTGCAAATGTCATTCAATGAAAAACTTTGTTTTATTATGTATGTAATTTCCAGTATACGGAACATAGTTCTTTATGCTGCGAGTGCAGAATTTTATTACAGAAGTATATGTTATTATGTTAACATTGTTGAAATGTGTTATAAATCTTATTATTATTGTTATTATTATTATTATTATTATTTTGTGGGGCTGGGGTTGGATGTCATAATTGAGGCAGTATGACTCTGTGCAGAGCAAAAATTGAATATCGCTGTCAAATACATTCTTCAGCCTGCAAAACTAAATTAGGAGAACTGGATGTTGAACAATATGGGCCTTAGAATATGCTCGGGTCTCTTCTATGTAGATACTAACAATTTGCGATTTGATTTTCGATGGGATGCATTGTGTCTGCGATTAACATGCAGAATTAATCTGCCCCCAGGAACCATTCCTTCGATTTTTAAGAAATACTAGGAACTCAGAGACTTGGGCTAAGATCAACGCTTTCCCATGTAAGACTGGATGAGTGAATGGGAAATCATCAACATCTTTCTAGGTTAGACTAAATGATTAAGTGAATAAACACTAATGCCATTCCAGGTTAGGGTAAATGATCAAGCGAACGCCTTCCCATGTTAGACTAAATGAACAATTGGATGATATTTTTCGTAATAGGCAGAAAATTCTGGAAATCAAATATCCTTGTGTTCTACCTTGGGTCATACCTGAAATATTTATGTCCTTACCTGCCCGGTCACCCTCTACCCGAGACAAATCTCTATGTATTTCCAACTCTCTGTTACAGGGACATCAAAACGAGAAACATGGTGAAGAGGAGCATTACTCCAGTTCCGGCCAGTACCACGATGAAGTTAAGCACCATTACAGTGACCATGCGAAACACAAGGAGCATCACAAGGGCAGAAAAGGAAAAGTTCATAAGGGCGGTCATTCAAAGGTATTGCAAACATGCGCACACACGTTAACGCTAGCGTGCACGCATGCACACCCACATATTCCTACTATATGTATATATATATATATATATATATATATATATATAGATACATAGATAGATAGATAGACAGATAAATATATATACTGTATATGTGTATATATGTGTGTGTGTTTTTGTAGTTCTTACTATTTAACAGCTAAAGTTTGAATATAGATGTGATAATTGTTTTAATTTTATTTCCACTGGGCCACGGATCGACTGAGAGATGATATGGCATTTTCATTATCGTATATTAATTCTAAGTAGTAGTATCAATTTCAAACTATCCTAGCCACCCATCCAATCATGTATCCAAACTAGCACAAAATACACTTGTTCATGTTTTAACCTACGGTAGCCCATTAACAGCTAATAATGTTTATTTTTATATGTATTTCATGTTCATGTACTTTTATGCATCAAGTTTAATGTAAAGGCGTCTAATAATTAATTCATCTTTCTTTCTGTATAGCTCGCCATATTCCAGTCTCTCTGGTAAGGTTATTTTCCAAATGACATAGCTTCTGAGCTATGCGAGATGGACTTCATATCAAACTGGAGTGTCGAGCTAAGTCATATTTAGAGGCCAAATATAAAGACGATGTTTCATACATACGTTTTAAGTCAATGCATAATCTCTTCGTATGGATGCAAACGTACAAGCGCCTCATGGCAAAGTTTGTTTTTTCAACAATGAATATTTCCCTTTATGAAGATTTACCTGGTATTTTTGTCAAGTTCTTTTCCATAGTTGTATATGACGTAATCCAAAAAATCTGTCTATCTTGAAATCTGTCATATTTTTGGAAGGCCTTAGATTTCAGAAGCATAATTATCTTTTATTTCTTTTTCGAAGATTTTAAGCTTGTTTTCTTTCAAATTTTGTACATATCATAATATGTAAAGTGCTATGAATACTGTACCTTTTGCAAAGTTTTAAACTCATCTTTTTGTACCAAAGAAATTTTGCATATATATTACTTTTCAGTATTTTTATCTCTGTCCTTTTTCAAAGATTTTACGTTTATTTTGTTTGAAATTTTGTACACATCATATTATATAAAGTGTCATCATTACTATACTCTTTGCAATTCCAAACTTTACTTATTGTATCTTAGAATCTTTGCATAAATATATTGCCTTTTTCACTTTTTCACATTTGCGGTTATAGCCATATTTTACTCCTTTTCATTAGTACGACCTTTGTATTGCCGAATTACTATAATCTAGTCATTTTTTTCTTTTTTTACTTTACAGGGAAGCAAGCACCACGAAAACCACGCTGGCAAGTCACACCATGGGTATGGTAAGCATCACGGTGGGCATGGCGGAACCAAAGACCATTTTGGGCATGACGACCTTCACGGCTACAAAGGCCACTCCGGCCACAAAGGAAGCCATTACGGCACTCATGACGACCATGGTTATGGTGGGTACCATGATGGCCATAAGGATAGCTACCATGACGATTACAAAGGGGGCCATAGTGACAGCCATGGGTACGATGACCATGATAGTCATGCCTATGGGAGCCATGATAGTTATGATCATGATGGGCATGGAAGTCATTATGGGCAAGATAGTCATAATGATGGGCATGGACATTTTAGTGGATATGATGATTATGGTAATCATGGTGGCTATGGTGGAAACTGTGGTGGTCACCACGGATACGGCTGTGACCATGGTGGACAAGGGCATGGGTATGGTCACTGATGTGATCGTTAAATCCTACTGTATAGTTATTGTAGGATCTGTCACACTTCTGACTTCCATTTACCTGACACCGATTCTTAGTCGCTAAATCCTTTTAGAATTAGTTGCATTGTGGGAAATATTTTTAGTTCACGTAATAAGGTGTAATATTTCTAATTTTTAATTTCAACCGACTTACTAAATAATGTTATTCATTTCTCTCTCTCTCCAGGAAAGCTGATACTGATCTATAGTGTATATCTTAGCGTGAATTTATGTTTTGTTTGTGCTCCTTAGGGATATGATGAATTGATGACATCAAATATCATCAATTCTAAACATATTTATTTTTATTTCCTTAAACGTTTTAATAAAATTATTCGAGAAATGTTGTATTTTAGACCTTCATTATAGCTAAAAAATAGATGTGCAGTCTTTCACCCCAAAGGATTAACAATGTGAATGACTTACCCTTTCACTAGTTATGAATAAGGATATGTAGCGGAAAAAACTTAAGGAATTTAGATATTCTTAGTTTACTGTAAGTTTGAAGATATTGCTTTAAAAAATGGGTGATTTTAGGTTAAACAATAATGAATCTAGAATTTAAGTTTTATGATAATAGGAAAATGCTCTTATCAATCAGTGTAAAGCTTCAAACACAAGGCAAATATTGTGATGGATTCTAGAAGGGTTGATATGTCCTTGACATTTTGGGTTTGGAAAGAGCCTATCCTCATTAGATCCCTTGCTCAGATTGTCTAACCAAATTCAACAAAGCTTCTCTCAGCAATATCAAAACATTGATATTTTATTTGATCTTGAGAAAACCGTTACACTACCTGGTGAGATGCCATTATCGAAGACCTTTACGAAATAGGTGCTCGTGGTAAGACGATTAGGTTCCTTGACTCTTTGCTGTGGACAGATCCATGAAATTTGAAGTGAGAAACACTCTATCTAGGCCTTCTATTTAGGAGAAAGGAATTTAACAGAGATATGTCCATAGCTTTACTTGTTTACCATAGCTATGGCAAGCGCTGTAGAAGAGGTTGGTTGACGGTTTTTGGAAATTTTGCATAAGTTTTCAATGCTATGTCAGCCTTAAATCATCTTCAAAAGTCAACCAATGCCCTTCAGTAGGTGAGAAAAAGAGCAGGGATTTTATTTTCATTTGTTTATCCATCTAATTTTGTGGCTGTTCGATTTACTAGCTGTAGACATACTAAGGTAGTACCAGCTTTAATTTTGAAATGAACACTTTTTTCTTTTTACCTTGACAACCTGTTGTTAAATTTTTTATCATGATATTCAATTGTAGACAAATATGATTCAGTTACATCGATGACAATATCTATATGCTCAAAATCATTCACAAAAAAATAAAATCCGTAAACATGATGCTGTTTATGGAATTTCCCGGTTCATTTAGAAGGCGTTGGATATTCTGTAATCCATAAGGACGAATTATATTCAAATAAGCTATCTGACAGTACCTCTATATCTATATCAGGGACGACAGCATTGATTAAGGGTTTGGAACTTTTTTCTGAAACTAAGAGATTCTTTTTTTACATATTCTGTGACTAAGATTGCATTGATATTCTTAAAAAGAAGCAGTAACCTACCCCTGTTAATTAAAAAAGCTCAAGAAAGCTTTTACATTTCCTGTCGGTGCAGAATTGTTCATTTCAGATGGGTTCTCTCTCTCTTGGGTGAATTCGTGGTAACAAGGTAGCAGAGTAGCGAGAAACCACCTAAAATGATAATTACTCTTTGATACGGAAGACATATTAGTTCGTATATTTGAAGAAAATGGCAAGAGAGGCGGTGGCAGTTCCCCTCATTAATAATATATATATATATATATATATATATATATATATATATATATATATATATATATATATATATATACACACACACATATATATATATATATATATATATATATATATATGTTCAAAGTTGGAGCAAATGCTTTTTTGTTGACCAGACGGACATGAGTCTTTTTATAGTTTATATATGACATTTTTGTTGTTGACGTTGTTAATAGTTTATATATGATATATCTCTTTTGACATTACTTTTTTTAGAATGATTTATTGTTAATTTGTTTTCTTCAGTTATTTATTTCCTTATTTCCTTTCCTCACTGGGCTATTTTTCCCTATTGGAGCCCCTGGGCTTATAGCATCTTGCTTTTCCAATTAGGGTTGTAGCTTGGATAGTAATAATAATAATAATAATAATAATAATAATAAAATTATATGTGTGTATATATATATATATTTATATATATATATATATATATATATATATATATATATATATATATATATATACATATGTAATATATATATGTAAATATATAATATACTGTATATATATGTATATGAATATTTATATATATATATATATATATATATATATATATGTATATATATAAATATATATATATATATATATATATATATATATATATATATATATTTATTTATATATATATATATATATATACATATATATATATATAAATGTATATATATACTGAAATGATGAAGTTAATCCAACAAGAATGCGCATAAATATTTTTTGATGGTAGCATTACACCAGAGAATATTGATTGTGTCAAATTATTGTCGTTTATAAAAATAATTCTGGTGTCCTGCTCAAAATTTATAAATGAGCGGTGGAAATATCTTTTATTAAAAAAAAATATTCTTTTATGAAATTTTGTGTTTTTGAATGTTTTAGGTGTGCGAGTTGTGTCATGTCTTATAGATATGTTTTTGATAGTAATTTAATTCAAGTTGATATCTGGTTTTAACTTTATAAGGCAATTCAATTCTAGTTCTCATCTCAACCAAGATGCTCTTAAAAGGCACCATTTTGTTTACCATTTCACATTCACATACCTGTTATTATTATTATTATTATTATTATTATTATTATTATTATTATTATTAGCTAAGCTACAACCCTAGTTGGAAAAGCAAGATGCTATAAGCCCAAGGGCTCTTACAGGGAAAAATAGCCCAGTGAGGAAAGGAAATAAGGAAATAAAATAACTATCTGAGAAATAATGAACAATTAGAATAGAATATTCTAAAAACAGTAACAACATCAAAACAAATATTTCGTAAATAAACAATAAAACGCCTTATGT
Source organism: Palaemon carinicauda (assembly GCF_036898095.1). Taxonomy (NCBI): domain Eukaryota; kingdom Metazoa; phylum Arthropoda; class Malacostraca; order Decapoda; family Palaemonidae; genus Palaemon; species Palaemon carinicauda. Next base: position 159,455,604 of record NC_090729.1, on the reverse strand, counting down.
CAGCCGGCTGAACATAAAAACATTTGCTGCAAATTTGAAATTTTGAAGTTCTATCGATTCAATTACCCGATTTAGAAGATCATTTCACAACTTGGTCACAGCTAGAATAAAGCTTCCAGAATACTGCGTAGTATTGAGCCTCATGATAAAGAAGGCCTGACTTTTAGAATTAACTGCATGCCTAGTATTACGAAACAGGATAGAACTGTCCTGGAAGATCTGAACGTAAAGGATGATCGGAATTATGAAAAATATCCTGTCGGGAGAAGTGGCCTTCACGCCTAGATGGGAAAGAAATCCACAAAACTAAGTGATGCCTCTGGTTTCATCTCCAAGAGGAAGAGTTTTATTTATTTTTTAAATTTTTTTTTTATTTATTTATTTATTCTTTTTTTTTTTTTTTTTTTTTTTTTTTTTTTTTTATCGTGAAGCATCACTAAAGACCCATTAGCGGGAAAATCAGACGAAATTTAATGCCTGTGTCATCCATATCAGGATGTTGAAATGGAAATCTTGGTTCCACGGAGAGAAGAGAGTAAAGATGAGAAATGGAATCGCCCAAAACTTACTGATTCGAAAAAATTATATCCCGGCAATGCTGCACAGAAATGATAATACCCAAAAGGAGCTATAGCGCTCTAAATAGGATAAGAAAATAATGGAAATAATGATAGAAGCCATAATGAAATAGGAAATATTACACAAACATGCCGATTGTGATACGCTTTTCCTGAGATAGACTGACTTATACAAAAACTGAAATGTATTTTAACTGATTTTTGTTTTATTGTGACATATTTATCAGAAAAACTTGTACGACCTTCTAAATCCTTGACTAACAACAATGATTTATTCATGATCTCTCTCTTAAGTTTATTAACTTCACTCCACGGAGAGAAGAAACAAAATCTATGAAAACAGAAAAAAATACAAAAAAAACCTTTTAAGTTTAGCAATGCTTTATAAGGATTTTATATTTCATATTACTGTTTTTCATTGCAAATTGTAATAACTATTTTTTTTTATATCTAGCCAAGCTGCTACCCTAATTGGAAAATCTGTACGTTTTTAGCTCAAGGGCCCCAGTATGTAAACCAGCTCAATATGGAAATGTAACAAGGCACACTTATTGAGGATTGATATCTATAATTGGGCTTATGATTAGTTAACAACATATTTGTTGCGGGCATGAATATATTTTGGGTAAATTTGAAGGTTTTAATTCTATGGCCGCGGTCCAACTCTTTGCTTTTAAAATCTTATGATGTGCTCTATATAATATTGTAATACATGTTATCTGTATTTTACATATAATTACCAAAGTTAGATCCTAAAAATCATAAGAAAAATAATATTGGTAATATGAATCTTTGATGAGTAAAAAAAAAAAAAAAAAAAAAAAAAAACTACCATGACAGTATGTTTTAGTATTCACGCACTTCAAATCTAAATAGAATTCGAGTGTTTCTACTTCTTATCAAAAGAATGATTCTATCCAATTGGAAAATGGCGATAGATTGATACTTATGTAGAAATATGTGTGGCGGGTATAAATTATGTTCAGTTCTAATCAAATAGAAAATATTTGGCTATTTTTAAACCAAAATGACGTCATGAAAGGTTCCAGAATGCAAGGTGTAGAGTTCCAAATTGCCAATTATCCCCCTCATCCACGCATTATAAATTTCATTACTTCATTTCTGTTGCTATTTGTGCACGAAATTGCTATAAAACGTGAACATGGTGTTTCTTGTTGTCTGGTCACAGCTTAATTGTTAGGAATTACAAATTTCACAATAAATGTCACGGAAATATTTCCTTAGCAAACAATCGTTAGTTCAATTACCTTTGGGGGACAGGGGCAGGCCTGATATGCCAAATGTACTGAAATTAGTCAGCCAATCAAGTAATTACACAGTTATTTAATCTAATTTGCAATTGCCTTTTATGAAACCAATATATAACTGGTGTTTTTCATTGTATAACATGTATTATTGATGAAAAACATAGAATAACAATATTGTTAAATTCTGAAAGGCATAATAACGCAAACCCCCCTAGCACCTCCCTTACATCGTAACGAGAGTTTTACTTTACCGACAATAGATGGCATCAGAGGCATCTTGTCAGAACTAATATAGCATGTTATTTGAAGACCACGTGTGTCTGAAAAGAGTGGTAGGAAGGTAGAGGCTAGAGAATTGGTAGTTGGTAAATTGCGCAACGATCGTTTCCTTATTAGGAGTGGAAATTTTTATCAGAAAATGGTGTGAATATCTCATATTTTATCGGAAACAATCTGAGTTTACCTATAGAAGTGTTTAGTATTTCCTTTCTCCATCAGAACACATGGATGGTAGTTCATGTTTTAGTACAAGTGACCAAGGTAACAATCATCAGCATAGTTAGGGTTGGTGGGACGAGTTTGGGACAGCGCTGCCAAATGAAATTTCAATGAGTGGAGAAAATCTTTATTCATGACAGATTCAAATCATTTAAGGAGTAATGGGTATATGCCGGGAGGTGCATGACTATGGTGTAATTTGATGTTCTTATAATCAGCGTAATGAACATAGACAAATCGAATAATAAAAAAGAAAAGTGTCATATTTCTGTGTCTTCACCAATACCTGACTCAGTTGCGTCATCAACCTGCAAATTTGATTGTTAACAAGGGCGTTCCAGAGCGTAGATCAAATGGAAAATAAACCTTATCATAATTTCTCTAGTAATCATTTAAATATTTAGGAACTATGATCTCTAATACAGGATCTTTAGAATTGGAGTTTAATGAAAGACTGAAAAAAGGAAAATTAAACAATGGGCTAGGCCAAGTAAAATTTGGAAATCAAATCGCCGGAAATTACATATCAAAATCAGGCTATATATTAGTTTAGAGAGATTGGTGTTACTGTATGGACATAAGTCGTGGTATGGCAATGAAACAATCTCCAACAGATTTTGTATACTGTGAGTTAAATGGCAGGACAGGATAAGAATGAAAACTACTCAAGAGATTACTCAATTGCCATATGTAGATGAGATCATTGTTGAGGGGTAGCTGGAGATGGTTTGGGCATCCTCTTCGCACTCCCCTAGAAAGATTAGTTCACCAAACTTTTAAGAAAACTGGGCTCCACAAGGCACTAGATGAGTTGGAAGACCCAGGCTTACATGGCTGAGGACCTTGAAGCAAGATTGAATGATTGATTGATTTGAGGTTTTCTGGCATCCTGACATTTAAGGTCATTGACGCCGTTGAAGCGTGAAGTAGGAGATGATGAATGGAAAAATATTGATTTAAAAGCTCAAGATAGAGACGACTGGTGAAATCTAACCGAGGCCCTTTGCGTCAATAGTCGTAGGAGGAGATGATGATATGTACATACACACACAAACATATATATATATATATATATATATATATATATATATATATATATATATATATATATATATATATCCTTCTCTTAGTGGAAGTACCTTAAAGAAATGGAAAAGTTTGTGTATGGCTATGGTCAGCAGAGCTGTACTAGTAAGTACCACCCATACTAGGTTGGTTTGTTGTTTGTGATCAAACAATAGTCTCCTACCATCACCAATCTGCAGTTGGCCAGCGCAGTGATGAAAACTGACCAAACCTCATACATGAATTGATTTTTCTGAAGCCTTTGTCCTGCAGTGGACTAGAAACAGCTGCATTTATTATTTTTGTTGTAAATATGTGTATGTATGTATTCACACTATAAACACACACACATATCTATATATATATATATATATATATATATATATATATATATATATATATATATATATATATATAATACATGTCGAATTTTGTGGATGTAGGATAATTTCATCACTAACACTCGTGATTTTCAATTTTTCAAATAAGTTACAAATACTCTTTGATGGAATGAGAGTAAATGTTAGGCTGGTCTAAACAGGCCAAATGTTTATCCTTATTTCCATCGGTCATTTTTTTGAGAACTTGGCCTGGCAGAAATATTCATTATAAAAGGAATTTCCTTAAGCGTTTTCAATGTAACATTTTTGCCTTAACAATACAGCATGTTTCAATCCAACACATTTTAATACCGTCATCAAGCCAAACATGAGGTGTTAGTATATTTTTTATAAATATTGCTAATTTATCATGTCTTAAATTCTTTGCCGTTGAGCCATTAAACATTTAATCCTCGCCCAGTTTCGGCATTTTTCATAACAGGATGGGTGGGGTGGGGTAGGGTGGGGGCGGGTAGGGTGGGGGCCAGTTGTTGATACTACTCCCCTTTACATTTGGCCTCTAGCTGAGTAGAGACCCAGGACAAGAAACGAGTACAGTATGTCGGGCGTCATCAGACGAAACGATTAGTTACGATTGTTAAGGTCCTGGGTTAATCAGTGACCTTTGAGGTCAGGTCAAGTGTTTTTGCTGATTACTCTTAAACTAATGAATATACGGGAATGGGGCTTACGCCACCTCATTTCTCCCGTCGATTCTCAATGAATGGTATAATTTTTTTACCACGAAAGGTCAATTTGACGTTTCACCTCAGGTCAAGGTCACGGGTTTGGCACCATTGGTGGGTGCTCTGTGCAGTCATTGGAAACAGCTACTCCAAAGGGTAAAGGTTTAACGTGTTATACTTGATTTTAGAACCGGTGCCTCTTCTCATCTCTTCGTTAGAGCTGACAAAAAAAAAAAAAAAAAAAAAAAGATATCCGTCCTGGCACATTTGGCGTGACCTAACACGTGCCATGTCCCATCAATATGACCTGCGATTGGCACCACATGATTTCCTTTGTGATGGCGCGTCGAACGGTGCCAATCCCCGTCACGATCAGCCCAGTCGTTTGGCCTCCAGATCCGAAAATGCTTGAACACACTCAAACACTCACAAACATCTCAGGCTCAACTTTTCTTTTGCTACCCTCTCAAGATGATATTTCCGGATCTAAAACTATGCCATTGCATGCTTTTATTATCTCCTATTTTTTTTTTATCAAATTATCATGTTTTACATATGTAGTAAATCTATTTCATTGTCACTTTAGGTTAACGTTTGTAATTTTTGTTTTCAAGTGTTCAGTCTGTAATGGTTTCTTTCTCATTCCGATTATGACTGACAAAAGAATTGTTGCCATAGCGTCTTTGGCTTTATCAGCCGTAGACACTCAGGGCTGGGAATAATTTTCCACTTGATTAGACACAAGAACTACAGTAGGTATTTCCACAGCATTAATTTTTTCTTTTCTTTACTACTGCTGAAAAGCTTAAATCTTTGAGCCTTCAACCTCGCATACGTGTGTGTTTGTGTACTGTGTATTCTACAGAAGTATTCAGAAAAAGAAAATTCCCGGGAAGATTTTTTTCTCTGTGTATTTCTTTTGATGAGATAGAGGAACTTTGGTATGAAATGAAACTATAAAGTAAACATAGGGGTTTTGGTAAATTTTAATCAATGTGCACATCCACAAAATAGAAATATCCAAGGTTTCATGAACAATTAACCAAATTTAGATATTTGCGTCCTATTGGGTGTGGGATCGATTGTTTTAATTGCTTTCAACGTGTCAGAGGTGAAATAGAATAATGCCCCTTTCTCCGTTTAGTAAAAAAAAATATAGGAAAACAAAGAATATGAACTACCCTACTAAAGAATAGAAAATGTGTGGGGCATTCCCACTTGTTTTGCTTGTTTTCTATGCAGTAAAATATTACAAAGATATATTTTATGAGTAGGCGAAGCAGAATACTTTTTTCTATATATATATATATATATATATATATATATATATATATATATATATATATATATATATATATATATATATATATATAATTTATTATTACATTTTATTGACGATGGAAAAGCTTAATTTTATTTGGTTATTTGCGAAGACTTATTGAACATGCAGAGACAAAATTAGGAATGCTGACTAAATCTAAAGAGGATTTTGCTTACTTGATAAAACTGTCGTTGTTATTGATTTTTTTTTAAAGACTCATATACTTCCTGCATAATCTCGTTATCCTTATTGAGCAGTGGTTTGTCATCTTCTCGTAATATTTCATTAAAAATACTATATTCTCACGGCATTCACTTATTATTTTTTTCTTTTTAATAAATATTTTGGATTTTATACATTACTCTCAAGTGCGTCTGGGAGGTTTGGTGACTGTGGCAATCGGTCACAGATAGTCACAACTTTCAAACAGATAAATAAACTATGCAATATTTTATAGATTCTTTCTATGACGATTTGTAATCGACTTTTTTAAGCTCTCTATTAAGGAATATAAAACACATGAAAACATTCAACTGTTGTAATTAACAAAATGCACACAATGTTGTATATTTACAGGAAACCAGTGATTTTTTTTTTTTTTTTTTTTTTTTTTTTTTTAATGGATTACCTTTTTCATATGCGGACTCTTCTAAACACATACAAATAAATACTTGAAATCAGAATCGGGCTGAGAAACTTAGAGAATCCGAAGGTAACTCTTGGTCTTCTTCATGAGATTAGATGGCAGAAAAGGAGGCCAAAGATCTCCTTGAAGAAATTGTGTTTGGGGGAAGAATAAACCCAAGAAAGCCGAAGAATTTGAAATGATTTATAAACATGTGTTCAAATATATATAGATTGTGGATGAAAGAGTTGATCGATAGCTATGGGAGAGGAAAAAAAAAACACTTGGCTGTTAACTTGAAGTTTTAGGAGCGAAGATCATTAGAGCATCGCATAGAACCTATTATTATAAAAGGTGAATAAAGTTGATAAAAATTCAGGATAAATGGAATATAAATTCTAAAAAAATATATATATGGAGTCACCATGCAGTGACTTGATTAAGGAAAAAAAAAAGATAAGATAAAGTTATTTTAATATGTTACGACATATGAACATGGCTAATCGAAAGAGAAACGAAGTCAAATTTTCTTAATTAGAATCTCTCTCTCTCTCTCTCTCTCTCTCTCTCTCTCTCTCTCTCTCTCTCTCTCTCTCTCTCTCTATCTCTCTCTCTCTCTCTCTTATTTTTGGTAATATTAAAGCAAATATGATTAGAGGAATTCTCAAAAATTAATTTCATTTGCTGCCGGATGGGGGGATATGGGTAGGGGGCCGACCGTGAATTCACCAGACAGTAGTTAAGTTTCCCGTCTTTCAAATCATCCTGTTTTTCCTTAAGGCTGATTTCAATTTTACGAAAATGTCGGTGGCCAGACGATAAGGGAAATTGCTAGAAGTTAAACTTCTTAGGGGAAAAAGTTTCCTGAAAACTTATGAGAGAGTCAGTTTGAGGGCGGAATAGGTTCCAACTTTCCATATTCTATTACTGAAGAAACAGATTCTATTTTAAATTCATGAGGAAATAATCAGATCATCGAATCGTTTCTGTAAAGTCAAGTAACCAAATCATCATATACATCAGCAATTGCATAAAAGCAGTTATGTCGTGTAGGGTGAAATGGGAATTAGAATAAGCTTAGCAGTAGTATGGCTCACTTGTTTGGTTGAAACGAGGAATGTTTCCTCTATAAGGAAAGAGTTTTATAGATTAGATTTTCACTCGAAGTTAGTAGTACATTGCATATCCTGCAGAGGATTTTGATGCTGGAACGTAGACAGGTACAACAGCTGCCTCCTTCTTGGCACTGTTGGAGGCTACGGTGACAGGTTTGAGGTTAGAGTGGTACCCGTGATGATCGTCGTGCCCATACCCTGCAGGTAAGAAAGGTCATATCATAAATGGTAAGACATTATTGTTCTAATCTATTCTATAATTACGCCGTATCTTTGATTCTTTTTTTTTTTTTTTTTGAATCTCGTGATTATTTGCTAAACTACATTCTATGCTACTGGCTCAGGCCGTGATAAAAACAAAGGTAATTTGTTGATATATAAAAAAGATCAAGAAATCAAATAAATTACAGGGTTTAGTTAGCTAAATGACCTACCTCCATGATGGTCGTCATGACCGTGGTGGTCATCATGCCCGTAGCCATGCCCATGGTGATCATCGTGACCATAGCCTCCATGGTGATCATCGTGACCATAGCCTCCATGGTGATCATCATGGTGATCGTCATGGCCGTAGCCATGCCCATGATCATCATGGCCATGGTGATCGTCATGCCCATAGCCTCCATGATGATCGTCATGACCATAACCGTGTCCGTGGTCATCATGGCCATAACCACCATGGTGATCATCATGCCCATAACCATGTCCATGATCATCGTGCCCATAGCCTCCATGATGATCGTCATGGCCGTAACCATGCCCGTGTCCGTGGTCATCATGGCCATAGCCTCCATGATGGTCGTCATGTCCATAGCCATGTCCATGATCATCATGACCATAACCATGGTCATCATGGCCTTTATGTTCGTCATGGCCATAATCGCCTTTATGGCCGCCCTTCTTGCCATAGGAGCTCTTGTGACCATAGTGACCCTTTTTGCCGTAGTCCCCTTTGTGGCCTTTGTGGTCATCGTGGTACTTGCCTTTCTCGTGGTGACCTTTCTTGCCGTGCTTGTCATGGTGCTTCCCTCCCTGCAAAATGGGTGGTTGATATTAGAGTTTGAGAGAATATTAAGATGTTTTGTTTTTAATTGCAAATATCCGAGATGGTTATTGGTGACGTAACCAATGTAACGAAGAAATCATGGGGTGGACATGGAGAAATTATTTACTGATCTAGTTTTAAAATTTTGAAGATGATTTAGAGCAATGCAGTGTTGGATTAGCTGCCAAGTTGCAGATATTTGTGAATAATTTTCCAGTGTAAAAGTATTAAAGAAAGCAAAGAAATAGAAAGAGAAATGCATACCTTGTAATGTTTGCCTTTGTGGTCTTTTCCTTTGTGGGATTTGAAGTACTTATCGAAGTCGTCATATTTGCTGTGATATTTCTTCTTGTCTCCGTCGTCGTAGAATTTCTTGTGGGTGTGGTACTCCTCCTTGTGGTAGACGTCTTTGTGACCCTGGGGGATGCAAGGGGTTCAGGACTCTCTCTCTCTCTCTCTCTCTCTCTCTCTCTCTCTCTCTCTCTCTCTCTCTCTCTCTCTCTCTCCAAGCTATATCGTAGGGTTATGTTTCATATGATTATAGCTGCTATATGTATCAGAGTATCAACAGACCACTTGCGATTATATTAGGCTGTTTGTTAAGAAGCAACTTTCTAATACCTCGATGAGAACATCTTGTAACCTTTGACAGGGAAGTTACTTTGTTTTCTTGGGTTTGCTAGTTAGTCTGTTTGTTAGAAGGATTAAGGAAAAAGTTATGAATGCTTTTGTTTAAAAAGATGACTAATTCTACTTGGTTACTGGCAACAAATGATAAGAGTTTCGAAGATATAAGAATATATCTATTGGAAAAACTTGAGAGATTGGTCAAGGCTGTGGAGGTTTCCTTTTTCTGAACACTTGTGAATATATTCCATTACTTATATGTTTATGTCATCATCCTACTTGTGTGTATATATCGTTACTTGTTTGTAGATTTCATTACTCGACTGTATATTTCATTACTTGTCTATTCATTTGAGTACCCCATCTCTGTATATGGTGACACATGACTCTAGTAAGGTGAGAATCCAAAGTTGCTGGCTCAGTATCCATTTTTTTTATTATACAAAACGTTAGAAATTGGTTTATCAACTAACTGTCCTACATGGAGTATATTATCCAATTCATTTGAATCTTGATTTTATTCATTATTTGTATGAATATTTTTCCCATTGTTAAGAGGTTCGGTATTGGGATTTTATTGAATTCCAGCTTAACTGCTGTGCAGAACTAGAGCAGATAATTTAGGGTTACTTAATTCCACTAGTCTAAGAATACTTCCAAAGTCAGTGACAATGACAGTATTGGAATGACTAGACGAGAACCTGTGAGTTGGTGTTAGAAAGTGAGACAACTGAAGGGTGACCGTGAAATTCAACTGGAACTACTTCGTCTATAGCGATTTCTCACCTCGTTCGTTCTCGACAGGAAAAAAAAAGGTCGCCTTGCTTGTAAAAATGTGTCAACATACGACACTTCCAGTAATTTTATTCAGCTAAATAAACTTAGTGATTCCATAAGTTACTTCATAAAGGCTTATCGTTCTTCAGTGCTGATCAGAATTAAAAAAAAAAAAGTGTGGAAATGTGCTAAATTTACGTGGTAAATCGAGTTTATGACAATCTTAACTACTGGATAATTTGAAAGCTGATATGAGATAACCAGATTCAAGTTATTGCATCACTACGCCAGAATATGTTTGTGTGACAGTATTTAGCGGGGTTGGGAACCTTGTAATGTCATAGCAATCATATCATGTCTTAGGAATTTGCAAAAAATGTTATTAAGAATGGAAATGGTACCTTCAACGCAGGCTTCTTGCTCTCATATTTTTGTTACAGGGTATAACAATTATTATTATTATTATTGTTATTATTATTATTATTATTATTATTATTAGGCAAAGCATGATCGCGTTATCTGTGTAAAAAAACCTGAAAACTCTTACCTTCTTCTTGTGACCTTTCTTGTGGTGACCTTTATCGCCGTACTTGTGACCTTTCTTGCCCTTCTTGCCCTTGTGCTCGTCGCCGTAGTACTTGGCCTTGTGGTGGTGACCTTTATATTTCTTGCCTCCTTTGTCGTGGTATCCCTGTGGAAGGATGAGGAAGGATTCAGTTCAGATGTAGAAATTCATTTACTGTTCTTCTTATCAAAGGTTTCATAAGGGTACAGCGCGCCCCATCTCTCTCTCTCTCTCTCTCTCTCTCTCTCTCTCTCTCTCTCTCTCTCTCTCTCTCTCTCAGACAGTAAACAATCTATATGTCGTCACCAACCTTCTTGTGAGCTTTTCCATGGTCGCCGTAGTGATTTCCCTTATGGCCCTTCTCAGCCTTGTGGCCCTTGTGCCCTTTGTAGCCCTTCTTTTCGTGATGACTTCCTTTGTAGCCCTTATGGCCTTTGTGTGCCTTGTGACCCCCTTTACCATAACCTGAAAAAAACTTTCTTTATCTCGACTGATTGGATTATGGTTGTTCAACAGGTTTTCTCTAGTCTTGTCGATCTTCTGTAATATAATTATGGATACAAAGATTCCGACAACTTCAGTTCTGTTATTTCAGTGGGGGTTTTTAAGGCAGGTAATCAAATCTTTAAGGCTTCGATGGCGATATGTTCCAGGTAACGCAAGAGGCCAATCAAGCTAATTGCCCGGCTGTGCAGTCGTTCGTTTGTTCCCTATCTAGTTTGTGCTATCTAATAGTATTGCTTTCGTTTTTATTTTTCTTATTGCAGCTTGGGACCTGTTTGTGGTGTGATACTGTTAATAAAGTTATGTTCTTAGTTTTTGATGAAAACGCCATTGGTTGAATTCAAACCTAAATATAAAGGAAAACAATTAGCTTATATCTTTACTTTTCGAAATATATATGGCATTTTAATTACACGCAGTTCCCGCATTTGATTGCATTGTCGTTTCCGTGATATATGATAACAGACCATATTAGATAGCTCATAATTAAGGTAGAAATATTGTTATGAAGAGGGCGTATTTCATGAGTATTACTGGGAGAACTTTGAACGTGATACCCATATAGAAATCTTTTTTTTCAAGGATTTTATTAGGTAAGAATCGAATTTAATTAAATTCAAAACATATCTTTTAATCTACCATTGCAGGTGTATATAATATCTGTACTTCACATATGTTTATCTGTGGGTGTATTTTTGTGTGAAAACTACAGAGTATTTGACTGAGGATATTCATATTCTCGTCGAATAAGAGAATGAGAGAATATTCTAAAATACTCTAAAATTCATATCTTATGTCTTCCATTAATTTATCATTTAATTAATTAATTATGCAATGTTTAATTTAAGAGTTCAATTAATTCCTGTGCAAAACTTACCCGTGGCTGCAGTCTGGAGATCGACCGTGGCAACGGCGGAGACTTGCTGGCTGCCCTCCGGCAGGAGGTCGGTGTTCTCAGGGTCCTGGAAAACGCTGACTGCTGCAAAATCAAGGTCCTCCGGCTCCCCTTTCAGATTTCCCGCAGCCGTCGCCAATGCCACCGCCAGGAATGCCAGTTTTATCTGCCGAAGGAGTCGACGAAGTGAATGGCGTATCAAGGATTTTTTATTTTTTTTTTTTTTTTTGCAAAGGGGGCAAACAATGGGAAAATTTCCATAAAAACACAGTTGTTTATGAATTTCATTGATTTTGCAATATGCAGGTTTTTAAAAAGAAAAAATACAGAAACAAAGTGAAAAGAAGTGAAGAAAAAAAAAAACCATTCTATTCACTAAAAGTTAATGAACATTATTCTTATAATATATTTTTCAATGGAGATAAATATTAATCATATCAATGTACTCAATTTTATCTTCTTACTACAAGGCAGTAGCACAAGTAACTTGGTAAGGAAATTTTTGCGTTTAAATGCCAGTAATTTGATTGTTACCTAATTTCTAACTTATATATTGAATGAAAAAAAAAATGCAAAGAAGTGAAGAAAAAAACCATTCTACAGTAGTCACTGAAAGTTAATGAACATTATTAATATGATATATTTTTCATGGTGGATGAAAATTAATCATATCAATGTACTGAATTTTTAACTTTTTACCACAAGGCAGTAGCACAAGTAACTTAGTAAGGAAATTTTTCTTTTAAAATACCAGTAATTTGATTACTACATAATATCTAACTTGAATATTAAATGAATTCGATATCTAACCCATTTATAAATAATCAACGAAATGCATACAACAATTTAGAATATCATATACAGTAAAATATATTAACTTTATATCTTAATCTTTTTTTTATTTTACTAAATCTTGTGATTACTGCTTCAAGGTTAATCGACTCTTTCTACCTTTCAAGGCTAATTAAGGTTTTGCCTGACAAACGGTCCTCAGTCATCGTAGACCTAAGATCATTTCTAATCAACTTAAGCCTACTAAAAGATCCTTCTACACCTAAACTTCAGATACTACATATATTCAAAATTGTGTACAAAATCACCACATTTGCATATTCAGAATTCCAATTGGCATTATTTAGGAATTCTGAACAGCAGCGTTATCAAGTTTACTCTTTATTTCTTGTGTGTCATTAACGAGTGAAGAAAACTGATTGTATTCAGCAATTGTACTATCTATGTCTACATCCATTGAATAGACCTTAGGCAGTTGTCTGCTATGTTTTATCCAAATATTTGGGAAGCAAGCACGAAAACTACTTAACTGAATTTTAAAAACCAAAAGACGTGTCCTGCAGACCATTATAATTAAAGAAATATATACTTTAATTTAACTTAGTTTCAATATTAACTGTTGGTTCATTAGCAGGTGTATCTTCTACCATTCTTCAGTGACACCTAACTAGAGGAACCTGAAATGCTGTTTCAGAACACTCTGATTCTGAAAAAAGCTTTCGGATGATAAAGTTTCCAGTTAAATGTTTCTTTTGTTCTAACTCTTAAATTGATGCTTGTTTAATGTCCAAAGAAATTTCCCAAAACATTTCCCAGGGGACCCGTTTGCTCCCCACCCAACATTGACCGCACACCCTGCACCCTTTTGGCTACGTCACTGATCAACAAAGGGATTAAGTGATGACATTTTATTTGGATGTATATGTATATGTATGTATGTATGTATGTATATTTATATATGTATATATATATATATATATAAATATATATATATATATATATATATATATATATATATATATATATATATATACATATATATATATATATATATATATATATACTGTATATATATATATATATATATACATATATATATATATATATATATATATATATATATATATATATATATATATATATATATATATATATATATATATGTATGTGTATATATATATATGTACACACACACACACACACATATATATATATATATATATATATATATATATATATATATATGTATTCAAGGTTTCTAGCTTAGTTTTTAAGTATATCTTTGTTTCTCAATTATTTTGAAGCATAGTAGTTTCTCAAAATGATTTTGATATCTAATAATACTTCTTAATTAAATGATGAAATATAGTAAGCAAATTAGCACAGTTTTTTTCGGGTTTATCATGAATATTTCCATTACCTGAAAATATCTAGAATTTAGAGAGATAATGAAGAAAATGTTCGTTCTCTAAGCTCTGTATATCGTTGGATACCTTATGGGTATTTATTCCATTCGCTTTTATCATATTTTATTTCGACAAAGCTTCTTTTGATATTCTTTAGCGCTTGCGGTCACACACTAAAGTATGAAGAATTTTTTATTATTATGAGTAGGTACAAAATAGAAATAGTTAATATTGTATTTCAAAAATATCCAGAAGGATATAGTGCTGGAAAGAGGTCATACTGGTGGTTTGATCATTATTTCTGCGATAAGACAAAGATTGAAGAATCAGCTGAATTGAATTATCGTGATTTTCTGCGTAGAAAAATCCTAGATTAGTATTTATTTTGGAGAATTAAGAGGCTTTGATTGTCTGTATAGTAAATTTCGCGAAGTTTTAGTGGACGAAAATGCAAAGGTTTTATCATATGAGATTGGAGATTCAGATGTGTCATAAGACAGTTATAACTCCTACTAAGAAGGAAACAGATATTATGGTCTTATGAATTGCAATATAACAAAAGCCTAGAACTGAATAAACATTTTGAAAGGAACTCTCTGATTATGCGTCGAAAGAGAAATGAAAATAGAAATCCTTAAGAAAGCTAAAATGGATTTAAACAATAGACATCTATCAGAAAGAGACTCCTTCTTACCCACGCTGCTCCAGTCATCTTGTAGCAGTTCAGGGACCTCCTACTGAGGTCTTCGCTGAAGGAGGAGCCAGCCACCACTGACGTTCCCTTCGCCGCCCTCAGGTTATATACCCGAAGGTGGCTCTTGCTTTTTCCAAGCGCTGGTCACCAAGCGGCACCGTACTGTGATGGCTTCAGTGGCGACCTGACGCGTTGAGCCATTGAGAGATCACGGCTTTTTTTCCCTAATTATAAATGGTATCAGCAAAGAAAGAGGAAACAGGAAAACGTGTGCGGTATATGTAGCATTGGGATTGACATGCCTTTAGTCTCCATAATCACTCAAGAACATTATTTTGAGTAAATAAGAAGAACGATTTGAACGAACGCTGTGGATTTTATTTACAACGTTAAAGAGTTTTTTTATTTTTTTTTTATTTTAATAAGAATTTTTCGTACCAAAAGCTAACCAAGGGAAGTGTAGATAGTTTTATCGTTAGAAAATATTTCATTTAGCCCTCGGTGGAGTTGCAGGATATGGAATCATGCATGTTTTTCTTCCTAATTCCCTGAAATGTATCTTGATATCGAAAGGATTTTTTTCTAAGGGAGAGTGGCAGTTTTGTAAATAAAAATTACTAGAAAAGGTGGGATCAAAAGCACTTCATAGTATGGTTCATAAGGCAAGATTTCGCTAAGAAAAAAAAAAAAATACTATTTTTGTTTATGAAAATAAACAGAAACTAATCCATCAAGGCTTCTGATGACATAATGTAGAAAATGAGGGTCAAGGCGATATCAGCGCTTTTTTCAGAATCAATTATCTTAGACATCGTCTGTAAAATACTTAGCCAAAACCATTACCTATTACACTATTATTCATGCGTGTCTCTTTATCCGAACTTTCCACGCTTTCAGACATTACATTACTCGATTTTTTTTTCCTAAAAGGATATAGAAGCCATAAATGAGATATTGCAATAAAATCCAATCTAAAGTATAATATACTGTTAAAAATTTGCTTTTAAAAGCGGTAAATGTCTGGCAACCTTTATTCCAGGATTTTTACCGTTTTAAAATACTGGTATATTGACGTAAAGGAGTGATATTATGATCACCAATCCGTAAAAGATGATAACAAAGTAAGGTAAAATTACGGTCGACTGTATTTTACTGAAATACAGTCAAGAAAATTATGCGTTTTTCTAACAGTGCTAGGGTGCTCGTAAGCCAAGAAATTGATAAAATATAGAAACCTGATATCATCCATTGCCTGGTCTGTGTTTTATGAAAATACCTAAGAAACTATTAAGCTAAATGAGACTTTCTCGATATGACCCTCACCAGGCTATTAAACTTATAAGAAAATAGGCTTTACGTTGAAGATCTACTTCTAGAAACCTTGATCATCAAAGATTGAAATTTCCGACTTTCACGTACCTTTGACATCTATTCAGTTTGGTTAATCAATGAAAATTCCCATCTATCAAGATTAGCCGGTAAAACCCCCATGGGGTAGGTTTATATAATAAGAAATAAATCAAAATAGCTTTTAAGTGGCATTCGTGTTATGCTTCGAGTAGCTCGCTTAAGTTCATTCACTCACTGTCGTGTAACCCTTGCGGATATATTC
>NC_090729.1:159431651-159434151 GCF_036898095.1 Palaemon carinicauda | reverse complement strand
GATCACATATATGGTACATTGCTAGCAAACGATTATATGGTACCAAAAAAAATACTGATATACATATGATTCGGTAACTTTGTTAAAGAATAATTGTTACCTTTGTCAGAAATATAGATTATTATAAAACGGTAATTAATAAAAATATTTGGGTTCTCTTCAAATGTCATCTTAGTATGTTACATCTTCAAGTAAAGTCTAAGTAAGTTAACTTTAAATGGTTTATTCTTTAAGAAGAGGGTTAACATCTTCATCACAGGAGTATAGCTGGTTTGGTCGGATGACCATTCCGTATGACATCGTAAAGTAAACTGATACAAATATCCATATTCATGTTAAAGTTATTTCAGCACTTAATGATTTATATAAACACCACATTAATACCGGAAGATACTCAGTTCCTTTCTCACAGACAACCTTTCTCACGGACTGTGTTGGTGTTTACTCTTCATGAAAAATGTTTCATTGCTGAGGTTTGGTATTCGCATCCTGCTATGATATGACTACAGCACTTCTCACACTCGCTTCTACTTCCACAGTGACCTATTAGGTCATGTGTTTTAAACATGTAATATATAATTATTACATAAGCTCGGCCAGCTATCTCAATTTATAAAAAGAAAAAAAATTTCCAACACGTCAAAATATGTTTACTAGGAGTGTGACTGGATATATATATTATTTTTTTGTTTAACTTTAGCCATAAGCAAATGAGGATGAATGTTCAAATAGGCACATTAAAAAAGAAAAATAATAATAATGCATATTAACAGATATTACCAAAGCAAAGAAAAAATGCATGATAAATACAGATCACATATATGGTACATTGCTAGCAAACGATTATATGGTACCAAAAAAAATACTGATATACATATGATTCGGTAACTTTGTTAAAGAGTAATTGTTACCTTTGTCAGAAATATAGATTATTATAAAACGGTAATTATTAAAAATATTTGGGTTCTCTTCAAATGTCATCTTAGTATGTTACATCTTCAAGTAAAGTCTAAGTAAGTTAACTTTAAATGGTTTATTCTTTAAGAACAGGGTTAACATCTTCATCACAGGAGTATAGCTGGTTTGGTCGGATGACCATTCCGTATGACATCGTAAAGTAAACTGATACAAATATCCATATTCATGTTAAAGTTATTTCAGCACTTAATGATCTATGTAAACACCACATTAATACCGGAAGATACTCAGTTCCGTTCTCACAGGCAACCTTTCTCACGGACTGGGTTGATGTTTACTCTTCATGAAAAATGTTACATTGCTGAGGTTTGGTATTCGCATCCTGCTATGATATGACTACAGGACTTCTCACACTCGCTTCTACTTCCACATTGACCTATTAGGTCATGTGTTTTAAACATGTAATATATAATTATTACATATATATATATATATACATATATATATGTATATATATATATATTTATTTACATATATATGGATAAAATATGTATATATATAAATATATATATGTATATCTATATATTTATATGTATATAAATATATATATATATATATATATATATATATATATATTTATATGTGTATATATATAGATATATGTATATATATAGATATATATAGGTATATATGTACTTATATATATGTATAAAAATATATATAAATATATATATGTATATATATACATAAACAACTCTCGTAAACAGGTAAACACGCCGGCCACCATGCATCTCACACAGCAAGTTCCTGGTATGACGTCACGGCTGGCTGACTAAATTTGGCTGCGGCGCCAACTTTAAGAACTTGCAGCTGGTGCATGAGGCTGCTGAGACCGCGGGCAATGGGTGGGTCGTGAATCACACACCAAACCTGACATTTTGACATATGATAAAACCTGATTGCTGACTTGACCGCACGACGCCTTCAAACAATAGGCCCTTTTTAGGGACATTTTACTCATCTTATTTTAGAAAAAAAAATCAATAAAACCAGGAATCTTTTCATTCTTAATCATATAACTACAGTGATCTCCGCATACATAATAAAAACAAGAAAATAAAAAATGGAAAAAGCTGGATACAAAATATATCCAATGTTCATTAAGGGAGTGGAATCGGTAATGCAGAGGGATGTCCTATGGTGGGTTGAGTCATTTGCTTTTAATTCCCATTGCGGAAAAATTATGACACAATTGTCATCAGCTGACAAAAATCTATAGATTAGATTTCATATTAGGCTAAATAAAATAGATTCATATTGTGACATGAGAATTTCTTATTATAAGACATCTGTTATAGGTTACTTATCCAGACTCAATAAACAGCTTTTGCAGTTACACCTTTCCATTAAAATGCATTTATATCATTGAGGAGGCCAACGTGCCTAATGGTGTATAGTTAACCTGGGTAGATGCGATGATCGAGCTCGACTCCAAGCTTACACGAAAAACCAGACTGTCCTTGCACGGGAGGGGCTGGGTTATGTTTCGTGATTAAAGTCTTGGTTTTGGCATTTTGATAAT
>NC_090729.1:159421651-159426651 GCF_036898095.1 Palaemon carinicauda | reverse complement strand
CCTGAGGACACCGACCTCCTGCCGGAGGGCAGCCAGCAAGTCTCCGCCGTTGCCACGGTCGATCTCCAGACTGCAGCCACGGGTAAGATTTGCACAGAAATCAATTGAACTCTTGAATTAATGATTGTATAATTAATTGATTAAATGATAAATTAATAGAATACATACGACATGAGTTTAATAACATTCTTTTTGTAAATAGTCTCTCAGCATAGCAATGGAAAAGTACCTATAAGTAAGTGGACTATAAAAAAAATTAATTCCTTATGAATAAGAGATATATAAAACAATGATACTTTATATGAAATTTTATCGAAATATTAAAAAAACTAAAAATGAGAACCATCTCTAGTGACTCACCATTACTTTTGATATCAAAGCTCCTGGCTAAATACTACCAGGTTCCTTCGAGACATTTTTCGGCTTAAACGCAAGTGCATTATAGCTTTTTTGGAGGGTTTACAAAGCGCCTATTTCATATCCACATACTTCCATTCCTTCTCTGTTTGCTCGGTAATCTCTTCTATGATTTCGCTGTCAGATGGAGAAATACGCGAGCATAAGTTAATGAACTAAACGTGAAATGATATAAGATGGTCTATCTAGAGACAATTAAATGGGAATATTATCATCATAAAAAATCATATCAAGGAGGATTTAAAAATAAAATAACAACGTTTCATGATGAAATTCCGTTATACATAAGAATAAAAGTTTGTGTAGCAATTGAAGATTATGATGAGTTTTTTTCTGTAACAAATTGAGGAGATTTCTTTTATTTCACTCTGAAGAAGCCTCCATTTCATGACATGAACACCGAGGCTGAAATGTTTATCATTTGCCATCCCGTAAACACAAAAAACGAATGTTATCTGCGGTGACTATTCACTGATTCCTAAGGGCATCATCATTTGGAAGTAATTGGAGAGTGCAATTCAACCTTTTTATGCAAGATAAGAAAATAAACAATAAATGTATGCTATAATCAGGTAATGAAGAAAACTAGAAAGCATTCCTATGCAATTTCAGACCGAGATACAATTGCTCTTATTCGACGGGTATTACAGTCAGAATATCCTCAGTCAAATACTGCATAGTTCCCACACAAAAATACACCCCCGGATAAAAATATGTGAAATATAGATATTATATATAACTGCAATTGCATATCAGAGGTTATAATTGAAATCTATCACCGTGATTAAAATGCCTGAAATTAAATAAATGTAATTCGTACATACATCACAAAGTTACCATCAGATAAATGCCGGTATTTTAAAACGATAAAATCCCTGAAATTTTTAACCTTTTTTTGGTAAATAGCTTTAGCGATAGTACCTTTTTATTAAATATAATAACACTGTTGAATAGAATATATATCACGTTCAAAATTCTCCTAATAATACTCATGAAATGCAAGCTCTTTATAACAATGTTTCTACCTTAATCATGCGACATCCATTATCTATTATTCTCTTATAACATATCACAAAAGCTACAATGTGATCAATTGCTGGAATTACCGGTAAATAAAGGTAATATATATATATATATATATATATATATATATATATATATATATATATATATATAAATGTACACACACACATATATATATATATATATATATATATATATATATATACGTATATATAATATATATAAATTATGATATATATATATATATATATATATATATATATATATATATATATATATATATATATATATATATATATATATATATATATATATATATATATATATATATATATATATATATATATATATATATATATTTTATATATATACACACTCACACACACACACACACACACACATATATATATATATATATATATATATATATATATATATATATATATATATATAATTATATATATATATATAAAACATCAGACTTTTGATTAAAATTTAACAAGGTCTGCTTGAACATTGCATTTGGATAATTTTCAAATAAATCCTCATTAAATGTCCCTCGATGAGCAGCTACTTTAGACATTATCACTCACATGAATTTTTCTCTGACATCTTTCAGTAGCTTGAGCCAAACGCTGAACCAAGTTCTCATTTTCTGGTGTAAAAGTGAAATTTCCGAACGTTAAATACCTGAATAACAGGAATTCTATTTTACAAGTAACAGATATTAACTTGATATAGGATTATCTTTACCAAATGCTAGAAAATATGCTCAACCGATACCCATTTCAGTCGGGCATGTGGACGACCGTCCACCAGCAACTGCTAATAGGCACAGGAATGTCACATTATACCTAAATAGAATTTATATCAAACAAATTGCTGGGAAAACCATACAAATAAAAGATGTTTAAACCAAATGATTTAATCTTAGATACAACGTAGTTTTTCGTTTTACGAAAACAAAAGAAATATCCTGATGAATTTTCCTTTTTTTATTTAGGTTTGAAATCTACTAATTACGTTTTTAACAAAAACTATGCTCATAACATAATCAACTAGTCAATTTCACTTCTATTTAGGCCACTGAATCAAACTTTTCTTATTTTCATTTATGTTATCATTAAACACATTGTTCATAGGCTATTGTTTACAATGATCCAAAACATTATAGAAAATACAAGTAAAATGTTAAAAAAATGCAAGACATAATAATACAAAACATTTAAATCACGGTACCAAATCAACCAGGTCCCAAACTGTCTTAAAAAAGAAGCAAGAAAGCAATAATATCAGATAGCACAAACTAGAACGCGAACAAACGAACGACTGCACAGGCGAGCAATTTGCTTGATTGGCCTCTTGCGTTACCTGGAACACATCGGCATCGAAGCCTTAAAGATTTGATTACCTGCCTTAAAATCCCCCGCTGAAATAACAGAACTGAAGTTGTCGGAATCTTTGTATCCATAATTACATTACAGAAGATCGACAAGACCAGAGAAAACCTGTTGCACAGCCATAATCCAATCAGACTCGAGATAACGATTTTTTTTTCCAGGGTATGATAAAGGGGGTAAAAAGGCACACAAAGGTCATAAGGGCTACAAAGGAAGTCATCACGAAAAGAAGGGCTACAAAGGGCACAAGGGCCACAAGGCTGAGAAGGGCCATAAGGGAAATCACTACGGCGACCATGGAAAAGCTCACAAGAAGGTTGGTGACGACATATAGATTGTTTACTGTCAGAGAGAGAGAGAGAGAGAGAGAGAGAGAGAGAGAGAGAGAGAGAGAGAGAGAGAGAGAGAGAGAGAGAGAGAGAGAGAGAGAGAGAGGTGGGGACTGTACACTTATGAAACCTTTGATAAGAACAGTAAATGAATTTCTACATCAGAACTGAATCCTTCCTCGTCCTTCCACAGGGATACCACGACAAAGGAGGCAAGAAATATAAAGGTCACCACCACAAGGCCAAGTACTACGGTGACGAGCACAAGGGCAAGAAGGGCAAGAAAGGTCACAAGTACGGCGATAAAGGTCACCACAAGAAAGGTCACAAGAAGAAGGTAAGAGTATTCAGGTTTTTTTACACAGGTAACGCGATCATGCTTTGCCTACTACTACTACTACTACTAATAATAATAATGATAATAATAATAATAATTCAAAGAACAAGGAACCTACGGGGAAAGAAGGATTTCCAGTCTTAATAACATCTTTCGCAAATTCATAAGACATGATATGATTGTTATGACATTACAGTGTTTACCCCCACCCCCACCACCACATACTGTCACAGACACAAGTTTCAATGTGGAAATTAAGTCATATTCTTTGTACTGATGCAATAACTTGATTTTGATGATCTTAGATCATCTTTCAAGTCACACAGTAGCTAAGATTATCACAAACTTGATTTAGCACATAATATAAGATATAGCATCTTTACACTCTTTCTAATTCAACACTGAAGCAAATGAAACATTTCATAAAGTAACTGATGGGATCCCTTAGTTTATTTAGCCGAATAAGAGTACTGGAAGTGTCGTATGTAGGCACATTTGTACAAACAAGTCGATCTTTCTTTTTCCTGTCGAAAACGAACGAGGTGAGAAATCACTATAGACGAAGTAGTTCCAGTTGAATTTTACAGTCACCCTTCAGTCTTCTCACTTTCTAACACCAACCCACATATTTTCGTCTAGTCATTCCAATACTGTAACTTTGGCGATACTCTTAGACAAGTGGAATTAAGTAACCGTAAATAATCTGCCCTAGTTACTGCACAGAAGTTAAGCTGACATTCAATTTAATTCCACTACAGAACCTTTTAACAAATGTGAAAAAGATTCACACAAATAATAAAGAAAATTAAGATCCAATGAAGAAGACAAGACTCTAAAAAAACTCTTTCCATGCATTAAGTTTAGTTAATAAATTAATTGCTAAATCTTTACATAAGAAAATATATATACTGAACCAGCATCTTTAGCTTTTCACCTTCCTTGAATAAGCATATGTTATTAAGTAGAGCGATGGGGTATTAAAATATATAAACAAGTAATGAAATGTACAATCAAGTATTCAAATATAAACACAATTAATGAAATATATATATAGTACACAAGAGCGTTCAGATAAAGGATACCTCTACAGGCTTGACCAATCTCTCCAATTTAGAAAGGTCCCATTTTCCTCAATGGGTATATTCTTATATATTAAAAAATGAAATCCTTGTTGCCAGTAACCAAGCTCAATTAGTCACATTTTAGTAAAAATTCGTACATAGCATTTTGCATAATCTTTCTAACAAACAGACTTAATCGCAAATCCAAGATAATAAAATAATTTCCCTGTCAGAAGTTATAAAGTGCTTTTATCGAGGTATTATAAATGTCCTTCTTATCACACAGCATAAAACATTTGAACGCAGTATAAAATAATGGTATGTTGACACTCTTTTACATATATCAACTATATTCATATAAAAAATACAGTCCTACCATATAGCTTCGAGAGAGAGAGAGAGAGAGAGAGAGAGAGAGAGAGAGAGAGAGAGA
>NC_090729.1:159409151-159416651 GCF_036898095.1 Palaemon carinicauda | reverse complement strand
TCGAGGATGGAGTCAAGAAGAAGCAAATCACCAGTACAGTTCTTGTCGACCTTACAGCACCATATGACACTGCAATACATAGAGCACTCCTTTTGAAGATACCGTAAACTATACAGAACACAAGCATAGACCACATCATTGTATCATTGCTTATCAATGGGCGATTCTTCGTAGAAATGGAGCAAATGGAGTATACAGAACAACGGCCTTCCATAAGGATCAGTAATGGTGCTGACACTACTTATTAGTAACATCCATACAAATGACCAGCCTCAATACCAGAACATCTGCAGGTACATATATGCAGACAACATGTGCATTTCCACCGGATCGGACTCCTTCATCCCCATCGATGGAAGACTGTTAAGTACCCTGACTATCCTCTCCACCTACTACAAAAAGTAACATCTCAATGCCCATCCAAGAAAAACTCAGGTGTGATCCTTCCAACTGAACAATCGCCCTACAAACAGAAAGCTAAAGATCAAATGTGGTGACAAAGAAGTGAAAAATCACACTTATCCAGTCTACTTAGGTGTCACGATTGACAGAAAATAGCTCCTTTAAAGAGCACACGAATAAAAGCAAACATCAAGTAACAACTAGGTACAACCTCCTCAACAAACTTGCCAACACCAGCTGGGGAAGAAACCCTGAGACTCTATGACAAACAGACATGGTACTTTGTTATTCTACATTTGAGTACTATGCCCCAGTGTGGGAAAGATCATACCATGAACATAAGATAGACCCTAAGTTAAGTAAGTCCTGTCAGATTATTACTGGCACCCTAAAATCAACATCTCTACCATCTTTATACAAAGTAGCTGGTATCCCACCACTCCATTTCCGAGGAAAAGTGCCAACAAAAACGGCAAATGATACACAAATCAATGACCCCAGGCATCCACACAACAATTAACAGAGAGCAAAGTAAAGACTGAAATTCTATAAAAGTTTCGCAGCAGTGGATGATCTAGAACCAATCCAGGCAGCTGTTCACAGGCTAAAGAAGTGGGGGGACAGTGACCGGCTGCCATCCAGTGAGACGCTGCCCAGACGAAACGAAGCCCATCGGAACAACTTCCACTAGGAAGAAATGGATAACCCTAAACAGAGCAAGGGTAAAAGTGCGCAAAATTGCAGGTAACTGCCATAGATATGGATTAGCCACCAACCATGAATACCCATTTGAGGCAACACTACAAACAAGTGAACAAAATCCTTTTTGGGGTTCACTCAGTATTCCTAAATTTGCCATTGCATGTTTAATAAGTTTACACATATAACCAAATATACTGAATCATTTTCATCATCAATCAAATATGATAATAGCTGAGAAATATAAGAAAAAAATGTCCTGCTTCATTTTCATAAATTGTTATTATCATTATTATTATTATTATTATTATTATTATTATTATTATTATTATTATTATTATCATTATTATTATTATTATCATTATTATTATTATTATTATTACTTGCTAAGCTACAACCCTAGTTGGAAAAACAGGGTTTTATAAGCCCAAGGGGTCCAACAAGGAAATATAGCCCAGTGAGGAAAGGAGACAAGGAAATAAATAAACTACAGTTGAAGTAATAAACAATCAAATTTACTATTTTAAGAATAGCAATAACATTAAATTGGATCTTTCATATGCAAGCTACAAAAACTTTAGAAAACAAGAGGAAGAGAAATAAGATAGAATAGTGTGCCCGAGTGTACCCTTAAGCAAGAGAACTCTAACCCAAGACAGTGGAAGACCATTGCATAGAGGCTATGCCACTACCCAAGACTACAGAAAAATGGTTTTATTTTGGATTGTCCTCCTCCTAGAAGAGCTGCTTACCATAGCTAAAGAGTCTCTTTTACCCTTACCAAGTGGAAAATAGCCACTGAATAATTACTTGACAGTAGTTAACTCCTTTAGGTAACATTTCACTGCTTAGGAAACATTCATAAGGAGAGGGTATGCTCCATACATTCTCTACTAATTAGTGGTTTATTTTCTTTGTTTTCCTCTAAGCAAAGAAACATACTTTAAGCAACATACTGGTTTCTATTCTACCCTTGATAATTTGAAAGCAGTTGTAAAAAAACTGCTCCCACACCCAATGAAACACAATTATCTAATTTTTCAAATCATACATAAAGCCTTGGAATTTCTATTTTTCGGGTGTCCACTTACATGAAAATTAATCAAAACCCCAGTTTCATGTTTCATGTTTGCAGTTTCAATCTATAATCTATGCCAAAATTCCTCTACCTCTCTTGGAAAAAATACATAGAAAAATGTTCCCAGGATTTTTTTTTTCTTCAGAATACTGTTGCTCAAATAGAATACACCCACGCTGAACATACACACACACACACACACACACACACACACACATGCGAGGCTGAAGGCCCAAAGATTGAAGCTTTTCGGCAGTAATGAAGAAAATAAAAAATAAACAGTCGGGATATACATACTTCTTGTGTCTAATCAAATGGAAAATTATTCCCAACCTGGAGTGTCCATGGCTGATAAAGCCAGAAACGCTATAACAACCATTCTTTTGTCAGCCATAATCGAAATGAGAAAGAAACCGTCACACACTGAACACAAAACAAAATTACAAAAGTTAACCCAAGTGAAATTAACATCGTTTTAGTAGATATACAAACTATTCCAATTTAATATATTTATTCTATAATGTTGCGAATGCTAAAGCTACATAACAAATCAAGATACTTGTGAGTGACAATGTATGTGTGTATGTGTGTGTGTGTATTTTTAAACCTTAGTTTCTATACATGTTGAACTCTCTAAGGCATGTTGAACTATCGATAAGAGTATCCAAATAGTTTTTGTCCTCTAAAAGATCAATCATTAAAAGGTTAATTACAGAAACCTATTAAAAAATCTTCCTTAAATTCTGAAACCTTAAGCTACTCTTTCTCAATTCTTGATAATTCTCTCTCTCTCTCTCTCTCTCTCTCTCTCTCTCTCTCTCTCTCTCTCTCTCTCTCTCTCTCTCTCGCTCTCTATCTGCATCGGAGGATAGCTTTTGGAAAATGTTTCTTTTTTTTTGTAGTTCAGCATGGAACATTTGTTAATGTCAAATATCATCATACATCTATTATATATATATATATATATATATATATATATATATATATATATATATATATATATATACATATATATATATATATATATATTTATGTATATATATAAATATATATATATATATATATATATATATGTATATATACATATATATATATATATATATATATATATATATATATATATATATATACAGGATATATATGTATATATATATATATATATATATATATATATACATATATATATGTATATATATATAGTATGTATATATATTATCTATATATATACATATATATATATATATATATATATATATAATATATGTGTATATATATTTATATATATATATATATATATATATATATATATATAAATATATATATATATATCTAAATATATATTCATATATCTATATATATATATATATATATATATATATATATATATATATATATATATATATCAAATTAGTGCAAAAGGTAAATTAAAGGTCATGAATTTTAACCGGACAAAACTCAAAGTATGGTTGTAAGTCGGGGACATTGACTCCTCAACATCGAGATATTTTCATTGACAATATCTCTACTTTTATGCAATTCTCTGAGAATTCTAGGTTTGTTTCTTGATTGAAAATTTTCTTTTGAGGAATACATTCGTACTGTGTAATCTTTAATTGCAAAAAAATTGCTTTATTGAGAAAGTTTTTCTTGATTTTCAGTCATTAGTCCATTCTGTAAAGATATTTTTGGTTATTATTCCATCAATGTGTTCATAAAAAAAAAAAAAAATAAAAACTCCAGGGTTTTATGAGCTATTAATCAAGATTACATATTTGTACCTTATTGGGTGTGGGAGCGGTTTTTGTAATTGATTTCAACGTATCAAGAGTAAAATAGAATAAAATATGTTTCTCCATTTAGGGAAAAACATAGAAAATAAATTACAGAAGAATAGAAAACATGTGGAGCACGCCCACTTGCTATGCTTGTTTTCTAAGCAGGGGAATTTGACACAACAAAAATTATAATTTATGAGCAAATGGAACAGAGTATTTTTCCTATATTTATATAATTTATTATCATTTGATATTGACGTTAGAAGAGCTTTATTTTATTTGGCCAATTGTGTAGACTTATTGAACATGCATTTAAAGAATAATAGTAATAATAATAATAATAATAATAATAATAATAATAATAATAATAATGATGATGATAATAATAATAATAATAATAATAATAGTAATAATAATAATAATTTGTTAATTTCAATAATACACAAAATTAGGAATGCTGACTGAACCATCATATCGTATCTCGCCAATGTCAAACCCAGAGGAGGGTATTGTCGTTAGCCTCTCTCAGGTCTTGATCTGAGCAATGAGGACCTAGTGTGCATCCTTGTAGGATGTGTTCCATTGTTTGTAATGTTGCCCCACATAGGTATCCAAGTTTGGTGGCTAATTCCTATTAGTGGTGTTTATCTCCAGTTTTACCAACTTTTACCCTTGCTCTGTTTATGGTTACCCAATTGTTCCTGGCAAGGGTTGTTCTGATGGGCATGCCTTCGTTTGGTCAGGGCAGGGTCTCGTTGGATGGCCATCGGTCCCTTTCATGCCACTTTTGTAGTTTGTAAGTAGCTGCCCGGATTAGTTTTAATCTATCCACTCTTGCAAAACTTTTGTGGGATTTCAGTCGAGGGGATACCTAGGGTCATCAATTTGTTTATCACTTCCCGTTTTTGCCAGCGATTATTTATTTTTTATTTTTTGCTCGGATATGGAGTGGTTGGATACTAGCTACTTTATATAAAGATGGTAGAGGTGTTGATTTTAGGGAGCCACTAATAATCTGACAGGTCTTATTTAGCTTTGGGTCTACCTTATGCTCATGGTATGATCTTGCCCACACTGGTGCATAATACTCAGCAGCACAGTAATAAAGTACCAGGACTGTTTGTATCAGTCTTAGTTTGCTGAGGATGTTGTTCTTATTTGCTACTTTATGTTTAGTTTTATTTGTGTGCTCTTTTAAGGAGAACGTTCTGTCAATTGTGAGACCTAAGTAGAGTGAGTAAGGGGGATTTTCCCGTTCTTTGTCACCCCATTTGATCTTTAGGTTTCTGTTTGCCTGGTAATTGTTCAGAAGGAATGCACACACCTGTGTTTTTCTTGGATTAGCATTAAGTAGGTTTCTGTTTGCCTGGTAATTGTTCAGATGGAATGCACACACCTGTGTTTTTCTTGGATTAGCATTAAGTAGGTTTCTGTTTGCCTGGTAATTGTTCAGATGGAATGCACACACCTGTGTTTTTCTTGGATTAGCATTAAGTAGGTTTCTGTTTGCCTGGTAATTGTTCAGATGGAATGCACACACCTGTGTTTTTCTTGGATTAGCATTAAGTAGGTTTCTGTTTGCCTGGTAATTGTTCAGATGGAATGCACACACCTGTGTTTTTCTTGGATTAGCATTAAGGTAACACTTTTTGAAGTAGGTGGAGAGTGTAGCCAAAGTGCTTAACAGCCTTTCTTCGATGGTGGTGAAGAAGTCTGATTGTGTGGAAATACACAGGTTGTCTGCAAATATGTACCCACAGATGTACTGGTATTGAGGCTTGTCATTTGTATAGATGTCAGCACCAACACTGACCCTTGTGAAACGCCATTGTTCTGTATCATCCCTCTGCTCTTTCGGCCATTCCTTTCTACGAAGAATCATCCATTGGTAAGCAATGACGCAATGATGTGGACTATGATGGTATTCTGAATGGTTTTAGGCCTCTTCAGGACTGCTCTATAGTTTACAGTGTCATATACTGCCATGAGGTAGACAAAGGCTGTGCTTCTTCTTGACCCCATCCTCGATGTATTGCATCAGATTTAATACTTGACTGCAGTAAGATCGACATGGTCTAAAGACAGCTTGGTTTGTCAACAGTTGTTCTTTGACAGTTAGTTGGATACGGGCTAAGATCGTTTGTTTTATATCGCACGTGTTTCACTCATGCTCATACACTGTAATGGTATTTTTTTTTATATATCATGCTCTACTCCTCACTGTTAACCACAGAACCTGCTTAAGCTTGCTTTTACATGAATAAGTCTATTTGGTCTCTCTATGGATGCAGCGAGCGAGCTGGATATCTTTGGGCATGATGGTAACCCTCTTGGCCTGGATGGCCATCATCTAAGAGGTCGACAAGGTAAGCCTCAGAGGCCTCCTGAAAGCCAATGACAGCAGAGAACTCAGCTTCCTAATGAGAAGTTCAGTGCTCTTCTGGTAGCGACGGATCTCACGGAGGCCTATGGTAGCAGGCCTGTAACGATGGGGCTTCTTGACTTCTCCTGTAGCAGGGGCAGATTTACAAGTAGCATTGGTGGTCAGCTGCTTGTGAGGAGTCTTTCCTCACGTTAAATTACAGGCAGTCTGCTTGGCACGAATCATTGTGTATTATGTGTGATCGAGCAGAAACGCAAATGAATACAGGATTTATAAATGAGTACAGTTTGCATTATTTGTACATTATACACAGTAAGGATATTGGTTGATAGCTTTTACGGGATGAAGGGTCTCACACTGGTTTCAGCAAGGCCAGTACTCTCAATCTTTTCCAAATCTTTGGGATTTGGTAGGTCGTTGCACACGAATTGAATAGCAAAAGGGAGCCATGCTTTTGTTTTTTTTCTCCGAAATGTAAGATAATTGGTATTAATATGCCATCTAGGCTGGCCGCCTTCTCATATTTGCAATGTTTCTTGGCAGCATTTAATTCTTCTAAGGCATGATACGGTTTCAGACCTGTACCAATTTCTTAGGTAACCCCAGTCTTTGCTGTGAGGCTTGTCGTTCACTTGTTAAAGCTGTTGTTGTTTTGTTAAGGGTTCATATCCTTCCTAAACAATCCGTCCTCTATATTTAGCAATGGATTGTCACCGTTTCATAATTTTCCCCAGAATTTTAATCTATAATATTCTCATCGCATTTTGTTATTATTTTCTTCTTTTCGATAAATATTGTGGATTTGATACATTACTCTCAAGTGCTTCTGGGACTTGTACCAGGCATTAAAGGTCTAGCGGAAATCTGTCATAAATAGACACAACCTCCAAACTGAAAAATAAACTATGAATTATTTTGAAGATTCTTTCTATGGCTATTTGTTATCGAATTTTTAGACAGGGCATTGAGGAATGTAAAACACATGAAAACATTCAAATGTTGTAATTAACAAAATGCACACAATGTTGTATATTTACAGGAAACCAGTGAAGTCTCTTTTTATGGATTATCTTTTTCATATGCGGAATCTTCTAAACTTATACAAATAAATACCAGAGATAAGGTTAAATCAAAGTGAGTCACGTAGGAATAATATTGGTCAG
>NC_090729.1:159391651-159404151 GCF_036898095.1 Palaemon carinicauda | reverse complement strand
GATCTGTTTGATGTCGTACCAGTATTTATACTTTTTATCATTATGACTTGTTCTTTACATTTTATTTGTATTTTCTATGATATTTGAGATCATTGCAAAGAATAACCTATGAACAAGGTGTTTAAGGGTTGCATTGATAAGAATAAGAAAATTCTGACCCAGTGGCCTTATTAAAAGTGAAACTGACTACTTGATAATGTTATGAGTATAGGTTTTGTTGAAAACGTGATTAGTAGAATATTTCTTTGGTTTTTGAAAATTGCTGAACTTCGTTTTGTCTATGGCTTGAATATCTTCTAATTGTAAGTTTTCCAGTAATTGGTTTAATATGAACACTATTCAAGTATAATGTGACATTCAAGTGCCAATTAGCAAAAAATTAACCCATGTTGCTTGTGAAATTGAATTTCTGTTATTCAAGGTATTCAACGGTCACAAAGAAATATTCTTTGAGTGTATAGTCTAAAGTAGCTGCTGGTCGACATCGCTCATCGAGGTACTTATAAGAATAATGATGATATCCGTGAAAATCTATAAAAATTCGCGCGAAAATTGCAAAAATCGTTATTGTGCTCACGGGCAGAGTTGCCAAGTTTTCTAGATATAGAAAAGGACAACTTCTAATCAACTACAGTTTTAAAAGGCCAACCTATTGGTAGAAGAAGGCCAAAGTATAACATTTAAGGCCAACCTTTTTTTCATGATGTTACTCAAGGCCAACCATTTTCAAAAGGGCCAAATTTGAGGCTTTTGGCCTGAAAAATGCCAACCTGGCAACTCTGCTCACGGGATGGCGAATGATAAACATAATCTTAGCCTCGGTGGTCCTGTCTTGAAATGAGGCTTCTCCTGGAGGAAATGAAACTTATTTCATTATTTTCTTACAGAAAAAATCTCATCCTAATATCCAGTTGCTACATATGCTTTTATTCTTATGTATTGTGTAATTTCACGATGCAACATTATTACTTCCTATTTGAATCCTTCTCTTTATGATTTCTTATTTCATGATGATAATATTCTCATTGCATTATCTATAGCAAGAATTATTTTATATTTTCAGGAATTTAGTTCGTTTACTTATACCCACGTATTTCTCCATGGGACAGCCAACTCTTAGAAGAAATTACCGAGCAAACAGAGAAGTAATGAAAATGCTTAGTAATTAAGCGCTTCGTAAACAACGATAACAAAAAACTATAAGGAAAATGTGTGACAGTTAAGCGCTTTGTAAACCCAATAAAAACGTTATAATGAAAATTGAGTGGCAATAATGCACTTTGTAAACCATATATAAATATTTATATTGGAAATATGTGGGAATCAAGTGATTCGTAAACCTTATAAAATGAATATAATGAAAATGTGTGGAAATTAAGAGATATGTAGTCCATATGAAAAACTATACTTCGGTTTAAGTGGAAAAATAGCTCGGGAGGTTTTGTAGCATTTAGCTTTCGATACCAAGAGTAATGGAGAATCAGTCGAGATATTTCTCCTTTAAAAATCAAATATCTTTTTAATATTTCGATAAATGTTGATATAAAGTTTAATTTTTTTATATATCGCTTTTTAAAAGGAACTCATCTATTTATGAGTACTTGAAAGTACTTTCCCAATACTATGTTGATAAATTATTCAATGATGAATTCAAAAGTCCAATAAATTCCTGTGCAAAACTTACCTGTGGCTGCAGTCTGGAGATCGACCGTGGCAACGGCGGAGACTTGCTGGCTGCCCTCCGGCAGGAGGTCGGTTTCCTCAGGGTCCTGGAAAACGCTGACTGCTGCAAAGTCAAGGTCCTCCGGCTCCCCTTTCAGGTTTCCCGCAGCCGTCGCCAGTGCCACCGCCAGGAATGCCACTTTTATCTGCCGAAGGTGTTGACGAAGGGGATAGAGTTGATATTCACATTGGCCCTCTCTCTCTCTCTCTCTCTTTCTCTCTCTCTCTCTCTCTCTCTCTCTCTCTCTCTCTCTCTCTCTCTCTCTCTCTCTCTCTCTCTCTCTCTCTCTCTCTATATATATATATATATACATATATATATATAATATAAATATATATATATATATATATATATATATATATATATATATGTGTGTGTGTGTGTGTGTGTATGTGTGTGTGTGTGTATGTGTGTGTATATACATATGTGTATATATATATATATATATATATATATATATTATATATATGTATGTATATTTATCTATATTCAGTGTTCATAAATACCTTTACAATTCTTGAAATATATTTCAAAAGCCCTTGATTGGAAATCTTAATCATGTTTGTTTACATACCCAGCAATTATCGAAGTTTTTAATCACATCGCATTTGTGTATTTTATGTACCCTGTAGACGAATGAGGTACTTTTAAATTAAACCCCCAAATATTACTCGTGCTCGAAAAAAGGAACAATTGAACAATGTTTATTAAAACAAAATTGAGACTATCGGACTCACTGAAACTACGTAAATAAGTGCATGTATTCGTGCATGATACAAGAAATTTATGGAGACAGGGATACTTTTGAATAGAAGGAGTGGATGACCAAGTACGTCTGGGGAAAATATCGATCTTGTAAGACGAGTGCTTGATCTTTCCTCTACAAAGTCTGTCTATACTGCAACCAGATACTTACAGCTACTAAGTTCAATACTGCTGAAAGTCAGACAAAAGCTTACGATTGCACGCTTCCAAAGAGCAACTTATAAAGTATTCAAGGCAAGTGGCAAACCAAGAAGAAAAGGGATAGCGATTAACATGCCAGAAAATTTTCCTCTGCTTTAGTGATGCGGCAACTTAACATATTTCATGGAAGGTGAACACATAAAGCGTGAGAATCTAGAGATTTGAATATCGTCCTGTGGCCAAAAAACTTCACAGAGACATTCCATTGGTGAATGTGCGGTATGGGATCACGTGCAATTGAATCATTGGCCCATTTTTCTTCAACGAAACAACAATTACTGTAGATGTTTGTCTTGACATTTAGATTGAATATATGGCACCTCAACTAAATGACCTTCAGCTAATCATAATTTTTTTAGGAAGATAGTGCACCACCACATTTGGGAATACATGTTCCTTGGTTCCTAAATGAAACATTTCTAAGAAAAGAGGATCGGAAGAGGTGGCCATTCCCATGGCACTTTGTTCATCAGATATTACTCCCCTGGAATTCTTACTATGGGGTAATGTTTAAATGATCTGTATTCGATAAACATACGGAACATCACTGATTTCAAACAAAAGATCACTGATCCCAATGCCTCCATTGATGGGGCTATGCTATTGAAAACCTACCCAAAAATTTATTATTTTCTAAGTATGCTTTGTGTAATCAATGGAGCCCATAAAGAGGTGAATGAACCAGGAAAAAAAATGTCTACTCTTCACTTTGCAATAATCCTCACATATTCTCCAAGCTGTAAATTAGTTTCCGCATTTACTTGGGGTAAGGAAGCAGCTAAAGGCTGACCTCTTCTCGCTTCATTACTTTCAGGGGGAAACGGCCGTATGGTGATACAAACTAATAAAAAACTCATGTATTTATGCGGTTGTGTTTTATGCTGAGTAAGGGGACGACAGATTACATATGCAATGACTAATGAAGGAAGATTTGCCTCGGTCCCTTTGTATTCTACATGGAGGTCATGTTTTGGAAGACCCAACATTTATGATTCTGTAACTTGTATTCCTTTCCACCATTTTATACGTATTTGATGAAGCCTTTTATAAGTAGGCTATATTTTCGGTTACTGTTTCTACTCATCACTGATAATCTTTGGTATCCACTCAATTCGTCTATTTACTCAGAGTTCTTATTATGTTAAAGTCAATAAAGTCGGGATTTTTCTGTATCCATCGTGGTAAGATGCCTGTTTTTCCCTCGTCTTTTTCTTGTTTTCACTGTGTTTCTTTTACATAGCGTAAAAATATTTTTCAATTTAATCTGAAAGTATAGTACAGTTTCTCATGCTATTTTTAAAGTAGAATACTATTTTTCTATAATTCGATACTGAAGAAATGTATTTCAGTTCGTAAGCT
Organism: Palaemon carinicauda; assembly: GCF_036898095.1. Classification (NCBI taxonomy): domain Eukaryota; kingdom Metazoa; phylum Arthropoda; class Malacostraca; order Decapoda; family Palaemonidae; genus Palaemon; species Palaemon carinicauda. Next base: position 159,400,103 of record NC_090729.1, on the reverse strand, counting down.
TATTTTTGAAGTTTGACATTGTTTTTTTAATCTAGTTTTTAAGTATCTTTTCTTTTCAATGTTATTTTGAAGTAATATTTGTATATCTAAGTTTATTATTGACGCATGGTAGAGTTTTTTAGCTAAATTTCAAAGTATCCTTTCAGTCACCAGTTATCATTATTAATATTATTTGCTAAACTATAATCATAGTTGGGAAAGCAAGATGCTAGAAGCTCACGGACTTCAACAGGGAAAATAGCCCAGTGAGGAAAGGAAATAAACTACAGGAGAATTTTAAGAACAATTATAACATTAAAATAAATCTTTCATATATATATATATATATATATATATATATATATATATATATATACATATATATATATATATATATATATATATATATATATATGTATATATGGTAAAAAACTCCGAAATAAAAAGAGGAAGAGAAACAAGATAGAATAGTGTGCCCGAGTGTACCCTCAAGCAAGGTATCTCTAACCCAAGACAGTGGAAGACCATGGTACAGAGGCTTTGGCACCACCTAAAACTAGAGAACAATAGTTTGATTTTTGAGTGTGTTTTTCCTAGAAGAGCTGCTTACCACAGCTAAAGAGTCCCTTCTACCGTTACCAAGAGGAAAGTAGCCACTGAACAATTACAGTGCAGTAGTTAACCTCCTGAGAGAAGAAGAATTGTTTGGTAATTTCAGTGTTGTCACGTGTATAAGGAAAGAGGAGAATGTGTATAGGATAGGCCAGGGTATTCAATGTATGTGTTGGCAAAGATGAAATGAGCCGTAACCAGAGAGAGGGATCCAATGCAGTACTGTCTGGCCAGTCAAAGAGCCTCATAACTCTCTAGCAATAGTATCGCAACGGTGGCTGGTGCCTTGGCCAACCTACTACGAAGCCTACTACCGTTTCTCGGCTTATATTTTATAAACAGTACGGTTACTCTAAATTATGTTTAAGTATAATACTGTTCCTCAAATTAATTTTAAAGTATAGTACTGTTTCTCAATTAAGTGATGATGTACAGTAGGCACCGCTCTTTTCAGTACAATATTGCAACCTCGACCACTTTTTCAGGTCTATCTTGAAGAGTATTGCCGCTACCTGGAAACTTCTAAAGTTTACAGAGAAAATGGAGTCATAAATAAATATTCGTTATCATAGCTTTATATCTCATGGGTTATCTTACGGATATTTCTTTCATTCGCTCTTATCATATTTTATTTAACTGAAGCTTCTTTTTTTAAGATTTTTAGCGCTAGGGGTCACATATGAAAGTATTGTAAGATTATGCGATTATAATAATATGGTACAAAGTCGAAATGATTGATATTGCATTTCAAAAGAATCCATAAGAATGGAGTGCTGGAGAGATATAATTGTTTATGATTATTTCTGTGATAGTACAAAGACGGAAGAATCAGCTATATTGAATTATCGCGATTTTCACTGATGCAAAATCTTAGATTTTGGAGAATCAAGAAGATTTAATTTCTTGTATAGCAGACTTTGCGAAGTACCAATAGACGAAAATGCCAAGGATTCATCATATGGGATTAGAAATTCTGATGTCATAAAACTGGTGTAACTCTTAATAATAAGTAAAGAGAAGTTTTGTTTTTATAAAGTAAATAAACATTATGAATGACATTTTTTATTTTTAAAGCGAAAGAAAACTTTGAAATCGTTGAGAAAGCTGAAATTGCTTTAAGCAATATATATCTGTTAGAAAGAGACTCCTTCTTACCCACGCTGCTCCAGTCATCTTGTAGTAGTTCAGGGACCTCCTATTGAGGTCTTCGCTGAAGGAGGAGCCAGCCACCACTGACGTTCCCTTCGCCGCCCTCAGGTTATATACCCGAGTTTGGCTCTTGCTTTTTCCAAGCGATGGTCACCAAGCGGCACCGTCCTATCATGGATTCAGTGGCGACCTGACGCGTTGAGCCATTGAGAGATCACGGCTTTTTTTTTTTTTTTCAGAAGCTTTCCCGTGTTCGCTAAAGGGGAATCGTTTTGGTTAATTTAGGCAATCGATTAGGCATACCTCGGAGACTTTCCAAAAAGAGAGATATCTATTGAGTTGAAATGCTGTTTGATTAAGATTTATCTTGAACTAATTTATAATTGTTAGTCCATAGACTTTTTGCCTTGTATTCAGCTCATTTAATTATCATATTGAATTCAATAGCAGGTCAGTTCATAAATGTGGATGCAGATAGTGTTGAAAATTAAAATTTCTATCATCTTTCGCGTAATATTTATATATATATATATATATATATATATATATATATATATATATATATATATACACACATACATATATATATATATATATATATATATATATATATATATATATATATATATAAATATGAGTGGGGATATCTTAGCATGGCGAAAGGGTTTACATATGACCATGATCAGCTTAGCTGTACTAGTTAGGGCCACCCATACGAGGTTGGTTTTTTGTATGCTAAAAACCAGTCCGTAGCTGGGCACCGTGGTGATGAAAACTGCCCAAACCCCATACATGAATAAGGACATGTCTGGGGCCTTTATCCTGCAGTAAACTAGAAATGGCAGTATTTATTGCAATGCATATTCATATTCTAATGATCAAAAAGTATATGTAGATAGGTGCCTGGAAAATTATATTGGTTGGCTTTTAGAATTCTTTAATTCCTATTATCTATATATTCCATCAAACTGCGGACCTTTATATACATCACCTACTTGCCTTCACATACACAACAGTCATATTCACTAATATTCTCGAATTGACACTGGCCTCTTTCATTTAAGAATTGTCGCTCATTTTTTATTCATATATTCTAAATTACTCATTTCATCGACACAAGATAGCTATTAGGTACTAACAGAAAGGCGAGGTGAATGTAACTGGCTTTATTCAACAAGATAACGAGCTTATATGGGAATGGTTGAGGGCAACAATGGCACAAAATTCCAACAATGTGGGATATGGAATGGCAAGCTTAAACAGATTTTTATATTATCATTGTGGGAGAGTGAGAGATAAGAAAAGCAATACCATTACAGTGTATGAGCATGTATGAAATACGCGTGCGTTACAAAGTACCTCCATCTCTTCACTCCGTATTACTTAATTTATTTTCAATCCTTTGATTATCTCCTTTTGTACTTAGTTATCTCTAATTTTAGTTCTGAAGTATGGTACTGTTTCTTGAGAAGAGTTTTCTAGAAACCTCTAGATGTATTACTTAGAAATGATCCATGTTATTATTATTATTATTATTATTATTATTATTATTATTATTATTATTATTATTATTATTACAAGCTATTCTATAACCCTAGTTGGAAAAGCAAGATGCTATAAGCCCAGGGCACCAACAGGGAAAAATAGTACAGTGAAGAAACATAAAAACGAAATAAATAAACTACGAGAAAAGTACTAAACAATAAAAATAGGATATTTAAAAAAAATCCAGTAGCAAAATTAGATTAGACCTTTCATATATAAACTATAAAAACTCTTAAAAACCCTAAAACAGTGGAAGGCCATGGTACAGACGCTATGGTATTACCCAAGACTAGAGAACAATGGTTTGATTTTGGAGCGTCCTTCTCCTAGAAGAGCTACTTACCATAGCTAATGAGTCTCTTCTACCCTTAACCTAAAGGAAAGTAGTCTTTGAACATATTTTGACATTTTACTTCATTGTGCTTTATTTTTATCCATTCTTCCGGGAGAATTTGCATAATACTAGAGCATTGAGATCGCATTTATGAGTCTGTCATCCGATCCTTGGGTTCAGCCAACCAGCTGACCGTGTTTTCAATGTGTATTAGCATCAGCTGGGGAAATAAAACGAGGTTATTGGCAGAGCGACCTCATTCTTTGAAAGAGGAAAAGTCTTCATGCTAATTCAAAGTAGCCTTATAGGCTCTCTTAAACTTTAGCTATAAATACACCGGGAGAATGGAGCCATTAGAAATACTGTATTTGAAAAGAGAAAAGAGGTAAACAAGCAGTTCAGATTAGAGAAATAATTGTAAACGATAGGAAGGAAAGGAGCAATATACGTGGAAATGGCGAGAAAAATGGAAAACTAGATTAACTTCGTTTTTTGTAGAGGACAAAAAAATATGAATGAATAAACAATGGTCTCTAGGGAAGTTAACGAAGATGGAAATTATAAGGATGGATGAAAATATAGCAGTTATTTGTATATGAAGCCTTTTTAAGTTATGTATTTTATGGTTATTTTCATAGGTCGAAAATTTATTCGCATTGTTTTTCAATTGGAGAAGAGGCGCGACGCCATAAATGTATAGGTTCAAGAGCTGATTTTGACAAATAGTCTACTAAGGACAGCAATAGTGAATTATAAAGGCCTATTTATACATCATTTTATATTTTGATTTTTTTTTCTTTTTTTTGGAAAAATTCTTTATTTGTAATTCAAGAAAAATGCCTGCCTCTTTTTCTTGCTCTTGCTGGTATCTGGAGAAGTCAATGTATCCTTTAGTGTCATTATGATAAGTGAAATACTTTATATCCGGTATTTTTGGAAAAAAAATGTAGCGCAAAAAACTTGCGTAACATTCAGATTTTCTTCGATTAGAAAAAAAAAAAAATCTCTGAACGATTAAAATTTTTCCCTTTTCTTGGTTTAACCATGATTTTGTGTATCTAAAGTGTGAAAGTATTTAAGCTTTATCACTGGATCGAATGGCAGTCTTTCTGACAGATAAGAGTTTTTTTTTTTTTTTTTATTATTTCAATTGTGTGAATTTAAATTCTGATTTAGGTGTCGAAGACCACTGTCGCGGAAACTCCAGATTGGATAACAAGTCAATCTCGCAACCTCTCTCTCTCTCTTTCTCTTTCGCGGCAGAGTGCATCTTACGTTCTATTTGTTAAACAGAGATTTCCACTTAGTTGAGCTAATCAGATCTGAATTGTTCATTAGACAGCGAAGGCCAAAAAATAAAGTCCTATTATTCTTCTTGGTAATCAGATTGTACAAAAGCCAAAAAAAGAAGAGGAAAATCAGAAAATTCTTTATTTACAATTCCTTTTAATTTCTTCTGCACAGCACAGGTTAATATTTTTTCTATTAATGAAACTTAAGAAAGACTTACTTACGAAGGGTGTAGTGACACCACTGACCAGCTTTTAACAGCACAATTAGCCAATATGGCTACTTTCCTTTTGGTAAGGGAAGAAGAAACTCTTTAACTACGGTAAGCAGCTTTTATAGGACACTCCAAAATCAAACCAAAGTTCTCTAGTCTTGGGTAGTGCCCTAGCCTCTGTACTATGGTCTTCCACTGTCCTGGGGTAGAGTTCTCTTGCTTGAGGGTACACACGGGTATGCTCTTCTATCTTATTTCTCTTCCTCCTGTTTTTTAATGTTTTTATAGTTTATATATTATGAAAGATCTATTTTAATGTTGTTACTGTTCGTAAAATATTCTATTTTAAATGTTCATTGCTTTCCTTGTAGTTTATTCATTTCCTTATTTCCTTTCCAATTTTCCCTGTTGGAGCCTTGGGCTTAGAGCATCCTGCTTTTCCAACCAGTGTTCTAACTTAGTAAGTATTAGCAACAACAACAACAACAACAACAACAACAACAACAACAACAACAATAATAATAATAATAATAATAATAATAATAATAATAATAATAATAATAATAATAATAATAATCTGCTAATATCAATGACCATACTTCAAGAAAACAAAGGAAAAACTTACCCACATCCACACACCAACCCCAATATCCATATATGAAGACTACAAGTGGTTGGTGGGTAAGATATTCAGGCAGACATAGACAGTCAGAGCTATAGAGACAAACAAGTAGCGACAGACAGTCAGATGGAGGATGAGACAGACCAACAGTCAAAGGTGATGCTGCACAGAGTCAAAAGCAAAGAGGGCAGCGGAGAGGGGTTGTTATAAACAAAACTACAAGTACAATGCATGGAATGTAGAGGACATAGTCACCTATTTAAAACTGACTCTTCACTCAGGCTAGTTACTGACTTCGTGAGTCGAGTACATGTTTTATATAATAAAACTAATCATAATTTTAGTAGCGTATGAGTATGGATGCTTTATAACCGCGCTTCTGGTGAAATTATGTTATGTTGCCATAAGAATCTTCATGCCGTCTTACTAAAGTAAATAAACTACATTTCCAAAAATCAAAATGTGACCAGCTGGGAACTTGTATTATTATTTTCCTAAGAAACCCCAGTGCCCAACAGAAAAACTTGCTATTTCATCTATGTTAGATTAATGAATCTAAATGGGCGATCAGATCATTTACGTTCTTGCGTCGGTAGCGGTAGCATATCTATGAAGCATTCTCCTAGCAGTTTGCCACCTTTACTGGCGTATCTACTGCAAAGTAGTGGATGTTGTGAAGGGAGAATCTTTTACAGTTGATGACTATTTCTGGCCACAAGTTCTTCCAGCAGACATTTAGTGTTTCGTTGTTCATAAGAAAGATTCATAGTTATTAGCTCAGTGCTGTTAATTGCAAGTGTTGAATGTTAATTTCTATAGAACACCAATACGTTGAAGGGAATCCTTTAATTAACATTAAACTATTTTAAAACAAGTGTTTGTATGAACTTACGAGACAGCAACTATATCACAGTGAGCAACTGAATTTTTCCGAGCTATTAAGAAGACTGTCGTTACGTTTGTGGTATATTTCCAGTTTTTTTTTTTAGTTTTTACTTCCATAAGTACAAAGTAAAATGAGATTTTATATTTTTTTTGTCGTTTTTCTTAGATATTTCTCCAATTTTCGAGAACGTGTAGGTTTTTTTATATGCCACTACCTTTACTTCATTTAATTTTTCCTCATACTTCTCATTGCACATCCTTTGACCTTAATTGAATTTTTTCCGTGTATAACCATCATACAGATTGGTTTTGTTTGAAGATGGTTTCCTTTGGTCGACTTTCCCCTTTCCACAGGGTAAAAGGAGATGTAATTTTGGATTTAATCGAAATTAGATAATAATAATAATAAAAAAAAAATCATATTATAGAAGTATGGAAGTTGACTTTGAATATTTGAGTTTAGATGACTAATAGCGTGTTGACCTACTTATGCCCCTATTGAGAATTTAGAATTAGATAGTTTGAAAATAGAGCTTATGTATTTTTTGTATATCTTGCCTGTTGATATTTATTTTATTCATAATATGGAAGATTAAAAGGCTATATCAACCGCATCAATCTCGTGAAAAAAAAGCTCCCTTATCGATGACATTAGTGAAATCAAGGTCATTTGAAAAATGTAAATTTAATGGCGTATTGAAATAGTGCTGAACATTATTGCAGCTTTGACAAATCAGTATTTTCTATTTGAAACGTGAAAGGTTGCTATTATGCTATGGAACGTCCATCATTGATGGCGACAATCAAATTGGAATTGAACACCCCGCTCATAAAAAAAAAAAAAAAAAAAAAAAAAAAAAAAAAAAAAAAAAAAAAAAAAAAAAAAAAAAAAAAAAAAGTTATTTACATACATCATTTATTAGTTTTTCTATCTGATTAATTGAGACCAAATAAAGTAGAGATGAATTTTATTTTAATTTTTGTTTATTGGGCATCGAACATAAATAACATAATCTGATCAGAAATTAGAACGTCAGTTACATGATTCCAGTCGGCCGAGTTAACGCAGTTCTGGATTTTATACGGTGGAAATAATACCGTTTAAACGTAATATATATTTTCTGTAATATATTTTTTTGGTTTTCTATTCTTCTTAGAAAATTTGTTTTGTTGTTGCAGATACATAGGTAAGTATGTGATTGCCAATCTTGATCTGCTCACTTTACCTATAGGAGAGTTATTCGTCGCTGTTCCTTTTTGTATTATTCTATTGTAATTGTAAATCAAAGACCATTACAAACTGTAATTCATTCAAGTTGGGTAGTAATGTCATATGATTCAAATCTTTCGTTCTACGCCTATAAAAATAATGACCTCTTTTCTGCCTCTCCTTGCACTCTATTTTTTACTTTTATATTCTATGTTTTATGTTAATATTATCTTCAGACGTATCGTAAGAGAAACGGATTCTTATTACGAGAGAGACCAAATTATTAGTATGTTCTTAAAAAACAAAATAAAAAAGAAATAAATGATTTATTTACCTTTCACACTATCCTTTAATAGCTAATCTCGCCAAACACTACTGCCTGGACTTAGACATTGCTAAATCATATACTGTTTCCTTAGATATTTTCCTCTGTTATAAATTTTTATAGAGATCTACAACTTGCCTTGTTTTGGGTATGCACTTCTCATATTGTGCATTTTTTTTTTTTCTCTTGGACGTCATGATGCTATTGATTAATGCAACAACAAAAAAACAATTATGATTTTGCTATCGTTTTATAAAAATCATTCAAATGTAGTTTAGCATTTTAAA
>NC_090729.1:159380228-159391151 GCF_036898095.1 Palaemon carinicauda | reverse complement strand
GTACAAAATGAGGGTCAAAGCGATATCAGCGCTTTTTTAGAATCAACTATCTTCAGTTTTCTGTCTGTCTTCTTTCCTTGAATTTCTGTCTGTGCCTTCTCCGTTTCAGTTCTTATTTTTGTCTTTGTATCTTCTTTGTTACAGTTCTTGTTTTCAGTATTTCTTCCTTGCTTCAATATATCCTCTTTGCTCCAGTCTACACCTATCTACGTCCCTTCTTTGCTTCACTTCTTGTCTGTCTATTATTTCAGTTACAGTTCCTTGCTCCAATTATAATTTTTTTTTCTGTATATTTCCTTCAGTATTTGTCTGTCTTTTCTTTTCTTCAGCTTCTGTCTAAGTCCCTACTTTTCTTCAGCTTCTGTCTATCTATGTGTCTTCTTTGCTCCAGTCCTTGTGAGTCTGTGCATCTCATTTATATCAGATTCTGTTTATTGTTGTCTTCTTATCATGAGTTTCTGCCAGTCTGAGTAACTTCTTGGCTTCTGTTCTTTTTTCTTGTCCATTCTTTGCTTATGTTTGTTTTTTCTTTGCTTTAATTTCGGCCTCTCTGTCTCTTTTTTATTCCAGCTCTCATTTGTTTGTGTATCTTATTTGCTCTCATTTTTGTATGTCTATAATCTGTTTCAGGTCTTGATTACATGTTTTTTTTTTTTGCTTCAGAATTATCTGTGCCTATTTTTTTTTTTAGTTTTCTATATCTGTGTCTCTTCTTGGCTTTCATTTCTATCTGTGTCTTCTTTGTTCCATCTCTTTTCATTTCAGTGTATCTTCTTGGCTTCAGTTTCTGACTGACTGTGTGTTTTCTTGGAATTGTTTTTTTTTCTGTCAATGTTACTTCTTTGCTTCCTTTTTTGTTTTGGCTTTAGTTATTATTTTCTGTGTATGTTACTTGTATCTATTTATGTCTTTCGAAATCTTCATAGATTAGGCTACCTCAATCGGCCTCTCTTCTTTGCTTATTTTTTCGTTTCTTGTCTCTTGCCTTAGTTTTAATGTCTGTTCGCTGCATTTAGTGTCTCTTCGTGCCCTTTTCCCGTTTTTGCATATCTTTTTCTTTTCTTATTGTTTCAGTTTCCTTCTTCTCCTCATTACTCCAGTTTTTTTTTTTCTCTTATTTTCACTAGTTTATCTGTCTGTGACTCTCTGCTTCAGTTTTGTGTGTCTGTCCCTTCTTTGTCTGTCCATCTTATTAGCTTCAGCTGTAGGTTGTCTGTCTTTGCTTCCGTTTCTCTGGTATCTTTTTGTGTCTTTTATAAACCTTTCTATTTTTTATTCATTTTTTTTTATCTTTTTTCCAATTTATATATAGCCAGTTCTCATCTTGACACACGTGTCTATCCTTTGCATCAGCGTCTGTGCGTGGTGATTCTGTCTGTATTTTCTGCCTATCACTGTTCTTTCTTTAGTTTGCTTTATGCGTGTGTGCATCAAGTACGTCTACATTCTCGAAATGTTTCCTTGAATCTATGGAAACTTGGGGTTCTGACCTACTAGTAGGTAACGAAACCCAATAAGTAAGGAACCTTATATAACCTATTGGACATTTCACAGCCAAAACCCCTTGAGCGAATCTAAAGAGGATTACGGTGACTTCCTTGAAAATAATAATATGTCTTTATCGGCATTGTCTTTATACTTGTCACTCAATTTCAAATATTCGTTAGGAAAAAGAATTTCTTCTGAGAAGATTTCTAGACAAATCACTACCATAACTTAGATATAGAGGATTTTCATTTATACCTTAAAATATCTGGACAATACGTAAGTATATACAAAATATTCGTACGGTAAAAAAGGTGGCAAATCTGTTTTTTCAGTAAAAATTTATATATTTCTGTATAAAACATATTTTGAAGAGAGAGAGAGAGAGAGAGAGAGAGAGAGAGAGAGAGAGAGAGAGAGAGAGAGAGAGAGAGAGAGAGAGAGAGAGCATATTTGGTCTAAAATATTAATATTAACGTATTAAACAATATACTTTGTTTATTCTATACTTGAAGACAACAATTTAGGAATTAAATTGCAGATGGGTAGTCGCGATAGGCAACTTCTTTCATTGGTCATAGAGAATCCATCGATTTTTCAAACTCGACAAATCAGTTCACATTGCTTCTTGGTTATAATCTTACAATTTAGAGATATTCAATTTACACATTTTTTTAACGCAAATCTTACCATTTCAGAGCATATGCTCACAGCTGAAAGCAAATACTTAAAAACAAATAAACATTGTATTCGTGATTGAATTCTATAGCCTATTCTGATATACTCAGAGAAGTATAGCCTATTCTGATGTACTCAGAGAAGTGCAGCCTATTCTGATGTACTCAGAGAAGTACAGCCTATTCTGATGTACTCAGAGAAGTGCAGCCTATTCTGATGTACTCAGAGAAGTTCAGCCTATTCTGATGTACTCAGAAAAGTTCAACCTATTCTGATGTACTCAGAGAAGTGCTGCCTATTCTGATGTACTCAGAGAAGTGCAGCCTATTCTGATGTACTCAGAGAAGTTCAGCCTATTCTGATGTACTCAGAGAAGTGCAGCCTATTCTCATGTACTCAGAGAAGTGCTGCCTATCTTGATGTACTCAGAGATGTGCATCCTATTCTAATGTACTCAGGGAAGTGCCACCTATTCTGATGTACTCAGAGAAGTTCAGCCTATTCTGATGTACTCAGAGAAGTGCTGCCTATTCTGATGTACTCAGAGAAGTTCAGCCTATTCTGATGTACTCAGAGAAGTGAAGCATATTCTGATGTACTCAGAGAAGTGCAGCCTATTCTGATGTACTCAGAGAAGTGCAGCCTATTCTGATGTACTCAGAGAAGTTCAGCCTATTCTGATGTACTAAGAGAAGTGCAGCCTATTCTGATGTACTCAGAGAAGTTCAGCCTATTCTGATGTACTCAGAGAAGTTCAGCCTATTCTGATGTACTTAGAGAAGTGCAGCCTATTCTGATGTACTCAGAGAAGTGGTGCCTATTTTAAAGTACTCAGAGAAGTGTAGCCTATTCTAATGTACTCAAAAAAGTGCCACCTACTCTCATGTACTCAGAGAAGTGCAGCCTATTCTGATCTTCTCAGAGAAGTGCAGCTTATTCTGATGTACTCAGAGAAGTGCTGCCTATTTTGATGTACTCAGAGAAGTTCAGCCTATTCTGATGTACTCAGAGAAGTACAGCCTATTCTGATGTACTCAGAGAAGTATAGCCTATTCTGGTGTACTCAGAGAAGTTTAGCCTATTCTGATGTACTCAGAGAAGTGCAGCCTATTCAGATGTACTCAGAGAAGTGCAGCCTATTCTGATGTACTCAGAGAAGTATAGCCTATTCCTATGTACTCAGAGAAGTGCAGCCTATTCTGATGTTATCAGAGAAGTACAGCCTATTCTAATGTACTCAGAGAAGTATAGCCTATTCTGATATACTCAGAGAAGTTCAGCCTATTCTGATGTACTCAAGAAGTGCAGCCTATTCTGATGTACTCAGAGAAGTGCAGCCTATTCTGATGTACTCAGAGAAGTAGAGCCAATTCTGATGTACTCAGAGAAGTTCAGCCTATTCTGATGTACTCAGAGAAGTGCAGCCTATTCTGATGTACTCAGAGAAGTGCAGCCTATTCTGATGTACTCTGAGAAGTATAGCCTATTCTGATGTACTCAGAAAAGTTCAGCCTATTCTGATGTACTCAGAGAAGTGCAGCCTATTCTGATGTACTCAGAGAAGTGCAGCCTATTCTGATGTACTCAGAGAAGTATAGCCTATTCCTATGTACTCAGAGAACTGCAGCCTATTTTGATGTTATCAGAGAAGTGCAACCTATTCTGATGTACTTAGAGAAGTGCAACCTATTCTGATGTACTTAGAGAAGTACAGCCTATTCAGATGTACTCAGAGGAGTATGGCCTATTCTGATGTACTCAAAGAAGTGCTGCCTATTCTAATGTACTCAGAGAAGTGCCACCTATTCTGATGTTATCAGAGAAGTACAGCCTATTCTAATGTACTCAGAGAAGTATAGCCTATTCTGATGTACTCAGAGAAGTTCAGCCTATTCTGATGTACTCAGAGGAGTATAGCCTATTCTGATGTACTCAGAGAAGTGCAGCCTATTCTGATGTACTCAGAGAAGTAGAGCCAATTCTGATGTACTCAGAGAAGTTCAGCCTATTCTGATGTACTCAGAGAAGTGCAGCCTATTCTGATGTACTCAGAGAAGTATAGCCTATTCCTATGTACTCAGAGAAGTGCAGCCTATTTTGATGTTATCAGAGAAGTGCTGCCTATTCTGATGTACTTAGAGAAGTGCAACCTATTCTGATGTACTTAGAGAAGTTCAGCCTATTCTGATGTACTCAGAGAAGTGCAGCCTATTCTGATGTACTCAGAGAAGTGCTGCCTATTTTGATGTATTCAGAGAAGTGCAGCCTATTCTAATGTACTCAGAGAAGTGCCACCTATTCTGATGTACTCAGAGAAGTGCAGCCTATTCTGATGTACTCAGAGAATTGCAGCCTATTCTGATGTACTCAGAGAAGTGCTGTCTATTTTGATGTACTCAGAGAAGTGCAGCCTATTCTGATGTACTCAGAGAAGTGCTGCCTATTTTGATGTACTCAGAGAAGTGCAACCTATTCTAATGTACTCAGAGAAGTGCCACTTATTTTGATGTACTCAGAGAAGTTCAGCCTATTCTGATGTACTCAGAGAAGTGCAGCCTATTCTGATGTACTCAGAGAAGTGCCACCTATTCTGATGTACTCAGAGAAGTGCAGCCTATTATGATGTACTCAGAGAAGTGCCACCTATTCTGATGTACTCAGAGAAGTGCAGCCTATTCTGATGTACTCAGAGAAGTGCAGCCTATTCTGATGTACTCAGAGAAGTATAGCCTATTCCTATGTACTCTGAGAAGTATAGCCAATTTTGATGTACTCAGAGAAGTTCAGCCTATTCTGATGTACTTAGAGAAGTACAGCCTATTCCGATGTACTCAGAGGAGTATGGCCTCTTCTGATGTAATCAGAGAAGTGCTGCCTATTCTAATGTACTCAGAGAAGTGCAGCCTATTCTGATGTTATCAGAGAAGTACAGCCTATTCTAATGTACTCAGAGAAGTATAGCCTATTCTGATGTACTCAGAGAAGTTCAGCCTATTCTGATGTACTCAGAGAAGTGCAGCCTATTCTGATGTACTCAGAGAAGTGCAGCCTAGTCTGATGTACTCAGAGAAGTAGAGCCAATTCTGATGTACTCAGAGAAGTTCAGCCTATTCTGATGTACTTAGAGAAGTGCAGCCTATTCTGATGTACTCAGAGAAGTGCAGCCTATTCTGATGTACTCTGAGAAGTATAGCCAATTCTGATGTACTCAGAGAAGTTCAGCCTATTCTGATGTACTCAGAGAAGTGCAGCCTATTCTGATGTACTCAGAGAAGTATAGCCTATTCCTATGTACTCAGAGAAGTGCAGCCTATTTTGATGTTATCAGAGAAGTGCTGCCTATTCTGATGTACTTAGAGAAGTGCAACCTATTCTGATGTACTTAGAGAAGTTCAGCCTATTCTGATGTACTCAGAGAAGTGCAGCCTATTCTGATGTACTCAGAGAAGTGCTGCCTATTTTGATGTACTCAGAGAAGTGCAGCCTATTCTAATGTACTCAGAGAAGTGCCACCTATTCTGATGTACTCAGAGAAGATCAGCCTATTCTGATGTACTCAGAGAAGTGCAGTCTATTCTGATGTACTCAGAGAAGTGCTGTCTATTTTGATGTACTCAGAGAAGTGCAGCCTATTCTAATATACTCAGAGAAGTTCAGCCTATTCTGATGTACTCAGAGAAGTGCAGCCTATTCTGATGTACTCAGAGAAGTGCAGCCTATTCTGATGTACTCAGAGAAGTACATCCTATTTTGATACTCAAAGAAGTGCAGCCTATTTTGATACTCAGAGAAGTGCAGCCTATTCTAATGTACTCAGAGAAGTGCAGCCTATTCTGGTGTTCTCAGAGAAGTTCAGCCTATTTTGATGTACTCAGAGAAGTGCAGCCTATTCTAATGTACTCATAGAAGTGCCCCCTATTTTGATGTACTCAGAGAAGTGCAGCCTATTCTGATGTAATCAGAGAAGTGCAGCCTATTCTGATGTACTCAGAGGAGTATAGCCTATTCTGATGTACTCAGAGAAGTGCAGCCTATTCTAATGTACTCAGAGGAGTATAGCCTATTCTGATGTACTCAGAGAAGTGCAGCCTATTCTGATGTACTCAGAGAAGTGCAGCCTATTCTGATGTAATCAGAGAAGTGCAGCCTATTCTGATATACTCAAAGGAGTATAGCCTATTTTGATGTACTCAGAGAAGTTCAGCCTATTCTGATGTACTCAGAGGAGTATAGCCTATTCTGATGTACTCAGAGAAGTGCAGCCTATTCTGATGTACTCAGAGGAGTATAGCCTATTCTGATGTAGTCAGAGAAGTTCAGCCTATTCTGATGTAATCAGAGAAGTGCAGCCTATTCTGATGTACTCAGAGGAGTATAGCCTATTCTGATGTACTCAGAGAAGTGTAGCCTATTCTGATGTACTCAGAGGAGTATAGCCTATTTTGATGTACTCAGAGAAGTGCAGCCTATCCTGATGTAATCAGAGAAGTTCAGCCTATTCTGATGTACTCAGAGGAGTATAGCCTATTTTGATGTACTTAGAGAAGTGCAGCCTATTCTGATGTACTCAGAGGAGTATAGCCTATTCTGATGTACTCAGAGAAGTTCAGCCTATTCTGATGTACTCAGAGAAGTGCAGCCTATTCTGATGTACTCAGAGGAGTATAGCCTATCCTGATGTACTCAGAGAAGTACATTCTATTCTGATGTACTCAGAGGAGTATAGCCTATTCTGATGTAATCAGAGGAGTATAGCCTATTCTGATGTACTCAGAGGAGTATAGCCTATTCTGATGTACCCAGAGGATTATAGCCTATTCTGATGTTCTCAGAGAAGTGTAGTTTACGCTTTCGAGTCATGAAACGTAGAAGGTCACCATCGACACCTTATCCTTCAACTATGCTCACTTGAGAGGAGTTGCATATTATTTGATCGCAAATCATAGAATTTTAGTGAACATCACTACAAACTGCAATTGCTACTAACTCAAGATCATCATATTATCTATTTAGAAAAGGATTAAAACTCATTTGACCAAAAATATTATAATAATAAAAAAAAAATAACAAAGGCAGAAGACCTCACCCAAACAAGTTTTTTTTTTATTTTTATTTATTTATTTATTTTTTTTTACATTGTCAGTTTGTTACAGTATTGTAACATGTAGGAAAAAATCACTTTACCCGTATATTTTCAAAATTATTGACAAAGGGTCATGTGATGATATAGAGCACAGGACAAAGAACCCTGTTAAGATATAGAACATAGGGCTGCCTTTTTATGATGTCGACTACACATGACAAATAAGTAAGAGAAAGGAAGTATACAGTAAAGACAAAGATCTCACACTTAATCATATAATCATCGTCCAAGCCCCCTCCAAATCCAAGCTGGGACTAGGGAGGGCCGGGCAATGGCTGCCCATAACTCAGCATATACACCTATAGGCTCCCCCAAGTCCCCAATCCTTAGCTCACAAAGATGGTGAGATTGCAGCGACCAAAGAAACTGACGAGTTTGACTCGAATAACCGTCTGGTAATCACCAGGCAAGGACATTACCAACAGGCCATCACATTGAGTGTGAAATAGAAATTTAGTATTTATCGGATTCAATTGAGTCCATTTAGCTCTGAAATCTGGAGTTCAGTCCATTAAGTTGAGGTTCAACTTTATATGCATTATATATATATATATATATATATATATATATATATATATATATATATATATATATATATATATATATATATAGATATAGATATATATATATATATATATATATATATATATATATATGTATATATACATATACATATATATATATATATATATATATATATATATATATGTATGTATATATATATGTATATATATACACACACACACGCACACATATATATATATATATATATATATATATATATATATATACATAACCTTTCTGAGTGGGGATACCTTAACGCTGTGAAAGAGTTTGTCCATCGCCGTGATCAGCAAAGTTGTACCAGTCATGGACACCCATGCTCGTTTCGTTTACTGTGAGGGATCAGACAAATATCTCCCGCCATCATCAATCCGCACTGGCCAGTGTGGTGATGAAAACTGGCCAAACCACTGACATGAATTATGACTGTCTGAGGCCTTTGTCATGCAGTTGACTAGAAATGGCTGTATTTGTTGTTGTACATATATATATATATATATATATATATATATATATATATATATATATATATATACATATATACAGTATATATATATATATATATATATATATATATATATATATATATATATATATATATATACATACATATATATATATATATATATATATATATATATATATATATATATATATATATATATTAAGGCGTTTATTCTATATGTGAATGATTCCCGCTGGTTTGTTTCAGAATTTCAAACCCAAGCTTTACCTTGTAAGCTTTATTTGCATTTAGTTTTATTAGTTTTCAACTGGGACAACATTTGTTTGTTTCTTGTCGAATTTTGCATTTAACATACACTGAGTAGCCTACCCTATTGGTCTTTGCATGAAGAAATATTCAAAATAAGGTTCTGTTGCCATGAAGAGTTCTGGTTTCCTAGATTTCAGTGCCTGGCAAATGTAATTAGCACGTCTAGAATAACGAAAATAATATAGTTATAGGCTTGCTTCAGTTAAAAGTTTAACTACTTTTATGATACTTATTCATGGGTCGTAATATATCCTGCTAACTGATTGTATTTTGTATATAATAAAACAAAATACCAAGGTATATCCACCACCTGATATATCATATGATGCACAGTATTGGATATTTGTTAATTATTTCGAAGAAAATAAAATTTTTGAGTAAATTTAC
This sequence comes from Palaemon carinicauda, assembly GCF_036898095.1. NCBI lineage: Eukaryota > Metazoa > Arthropoda > Malacostraca > Decapoda > Palaemonidae > Palaemon > Palaemon carinicauda. The sequence continues at coordinate 159,382,119 of NC_090729.1, read as the reverse complement.
GGTAATTAATTTGATATTTTTCTTTACTCGGTTAAACAGGGCAACCAAGGACATCACGAAAAAGGGTATAAAGGAAAGTATGATAAAGGAAAATACTACGGCAACTACAAAAAAGCAGGCAAAGGGGAAAAAGGGGGCAAATATGGAACCAAGGGACACTACAACAAAGGCTACAGAGACAAGGTAAGAAAAGTATTAATAGCCTCCTACCTTTACAGGCCTGTAGGAGGAAGTGAAGTTTTCCCCTTTATAAGTACGTTCTTCTGTGTACAACTTATCAGTGTATTCATTTTATTTTCCTTGTCATCTCGAATACTCAGACTTGGTGCGACGTAAGTGAAGAGAAATCCTCCAGCTTCTCCGAATGTTTATTATTATTATTATTTTTATTATTATTATTATCCCGTAATGCCAAATCTTTCAACATTTTTGTGAGCCTTTGGCTTGTAGTATTCTGTTTTTCCAAGTAAAGTATACAGCTTGGCTTGATATAATGATGACGATATTGTGAAGCAGAGCATCTTGTATCGATTGGCAGTCATTGAGGAGTTCCTCTTTATCGGTCTGATTAAGTGACATTTGATGACTACTTTATACTAAGAATATCTTATTGTGATTATTTGTTTTTTATTTAAATTTCAATACATATCATTGGCGTGCTATTCATCTATAAACTGGCTGAAATGCTCCTTCAAAGAAGTCGGTTCGACTTTGAGAAGAGAAATGTATGTCTTTAACAATTTCCTCGGAATTCTTGTTTTATTTGTTAATTGGAAATGGTATAAAGAAGAAACTTCTTGGAACTGCTACATGCAGACGATATGCTGTTAACATCGGGATTCGTGGGGAGAGATAGTTTTAAAGAAGAAATAGAGGATTTGACATGGAAGGATGAACAATTATTGTAAAGGATGATGAATCAATGTACTCAAAACAAAGCTTATGGTGACAAAGGAAAGCGTAGGAAAAATGCTACTACGAAAGGGATTGTGTAGATGATTCATAGATATTGTTAACTGAATACTACATATAGAATGTAATGCCACAAGGAATGCTGAGAGTTGCAGAATGCACTTAGTATAGATTTTCGATGTCTGGAATGCATAGAAAGAGCAAAAAGCAATGAAATGGAGATGGTGGGTTATGTATAACGTTTTTGTTACCCCTAAGACAAAGGATTGTGAAGTTGGCATTAATAGTGATGTAAGAAAGATCAGCAACTAATTTCCGATGTGGGCATCAGGTATTTACTCATATTTTTACCAGAAACGTTGGCATTGACATAGTAATTGGAAAATATTCTGAAATTTTTTTTTACCAGCATATGGGAAGATTCATAGCCTAAGGGATATGGAACGTATATATTACGAATGAGGAAATTCAGAACCCCTGTATTTAGCATTATTTAAATTTTAAAGACCGAGTTGGTCTTGACATGTGATGAGGAAAATGAAGGTGATCAAGAGGTTGTTGAAGAATGGAATTGAAGAGATTGCGAGTGAAATGCTGCATGAAAGTGAATATAGTGTGACTGGGATAAGTGAGATGGTTAAATATTCCGATGTATCAATATAAAGGTGGTAAACATCTCTAAGGATAATAGTGTATAATATCACTTTTTTTTTTTACTATGCTCAATTTTTTGTAATGAGGCGCATTTGCCCTATCTCGCGGCGGTGCTATTTTAGCTCAGAAATGTTTCCTGCTATCTGATTGGTTAGAATTATCTTGTCCAACCAATCAGCGATCAGGAAACTCTTCCGAGCTAAAAGGGCACCCCTGCGAGTCGGTGCAAATCTGCCTCACTAAAAAGAATTGACTATAGGGAAGATTGTGGTAGGAATTTGGTCGAGAAAGTAAAGATTCTGATAAAGGACTGATAGAGGAAAAC
>NC_090729.1:159325228-159372728 GCF_036898095.1 Palaemon carinicauda | reverse complement strand
AAAGTGACATTTCATTTTTTTAATCCTATTTTGTTTGCCAACCGCTCTCCTTCCCATGTTTATTCTTCTTTTAATTTCGTTCTCGTGTCCTGGGGAAACAATGTCTGTCCTAAGAACATATTTTCATTATTAATCTCTAGAAGCTCTTCCATAACTCATATTCATTGTATCTCTCTATTTTCATTGAACGTTATCATGGTTCTACTTATATTCATTTTCAATCCTACATTTCTGCTTTCTCTATTCAAGTCTTCTATCATCTTTGTAATTCCTTTCATGATTCACTAAACACAACTATGTCATCTGCAAAACTCAAGTTGTTAAGGTATTCCCATTAATATTAATTCATACTTTTTCCCATTCTAAATTCTTAAAAACTTCTTCTAGACCTGTTGTGAGAGATGGGGACTCCTTGTCTAACCCCTTTCTTAATCGGAATTTTCTCACTCTCTACCTAATATTAGTCCATGGTGCAAATTATGGAGTATGAAGTTGATGCCTAACAAAACTCAAGTATGATTGTAAGTAGGTCAAGGACAGAGACTCCTCAATATCCGGATCTCAGCATTGATAATGTTTCTTTAACCTTGTGTGATTATTTTAAAATTTTAGGTGTGATTCTATTAAATCGCACAAAATATTGGCTTACTGAGAAAGTCTATTAAGATTTTCAGTGATCAATCTATTCTGAAGAAGTGTTTTAATTCTTTCATTCTACCTTGTTTCAAGTATTGTTCTCCTGTCTGGTCTTCAGCTGCTGATTCTCATCTTAATCTGTTGGAGAGAAACTTACGGTCCATTAAACTTCTTATTCCTGATCTAGATATCAATCTTTGGCACCGTCGTTCAATTAGTTCATTGTGCATGCTGCTTAGGATTTTTTTCTTTTTTTCTTTTTGACCATCCTTTACATTCAGATCTTCCTAGACAGTTCCATCCAGTTCGTAATACTAAGCATGCAGTTAATTCTAATAGTCAGGCCTTCTCCTTCATGAGGCTCAACACTACTCAGTATTCTAGAAGTTTTATTTCAGTTGTGATTATGTTGTGGAATGATCTTCCTAATCGGGTAGTTGAATCAGAAGAACTTTAAAAGTTCAAACTTGGAGCAAATGTTTTTATGATGAACAGGCTACATAAGTCTTTTTATAGTTTATATATTATGAAATATCTGTTTTAATGTTGTTACTGTTTCTAAAATATTTTATTTTAACTTCATTACTACTTACATAATTTATCTATTTCCTTATTTCCGGTCCTCACTGGGCTATTTTTCCCTGTTGGGGCCATTGGGCTTATGGTATCTTGCTTTTACAACTAGGGAAGTAGCTTAGCCAATAATAATAATAACAACAACAACAACAACAACAACAACAACAACAACAACAACAACAACAACAACAATAATAATAATAATAATAATAATAATAATAATAATAATAATAGGATTAACGTACTTTCTGTATAGATACCTTCAAGTGTTTTAACATAAGATTGTTTTATTCCTTGTTTTTGAAGGGCTTTAAGTATTGTTGGTGTTTTGATAGAATCAAAAGATTTCTCATAGTCTATAAAAGCCATACATAGTCATTTGACACACCCTGTTGATTTTTTCATTAGCTGGTTAATTACATGGATATGGTCAGTTGTTGAATATCCACTTCTAAAGCTTGCCTGCTCTCTTGGTTGATTAAAGTCTAGGTGACTTTCTATTCGGCTTAATATGATCTTTGTTGATATTGTGCGGTAATTTTTCAGGTCTTTTTTGTCTCACTTTTTGTGAATTAGTATAATGATAATTTTTTTCCAAGCTGTATGTATAGAACATTATTGCAGACATTTGCTGTAGAGTTCAATCAGTTTTACTACTATGAAATCTCCTTCATCGATTATTAAATCAATTGTTAGTCCATCTTCTCCCGCTGCTTTGCCCCTTTTAATGCTTTTTTTACTCCTCCTACTATTACGTTTGGTACCGGTTCAGGTGTTTCATTATTTCTATTGGTGAAGGTATTTCTTATGCACACATACACACACACACACACACACACACACATATATATATATATATATATATATATATATATATATATATATATATATATACATATACATATACTGCATATACTGTATATATATACATATATATATACATATATATTATATATGTATATATATATATATATATATATATATATATATATATATATATATATATATATATATATATATATATATATATATATATATGTGTGTGTGTGTGTGTGTGTGTATGTGTGTGTGTGTCTGCGTGCGTATATGGGTATGTGTGATTGTTTATATATGCACAGTTGAATAATTGACTAAAGAGGTCTCATGTATTCTAAGTGAAGAATTAATGACTACTTCTTAGATTGAAAAGAAAAATTCTTGATTAAAATATTAAGTTTTCAAGGCCTAGCAAACTTTGCTGGGCTCAATTAATTCATTTTCGAATCAAGATTATCTAGAATCTTAATATCCTCTTTTGACAGTCTCTTTATATCTAGAATTATAAACTTTATGAAAATATATACTTTTTATTGTTTCCTAAAATTGTGTACGCCATCTTTCTATGATTCCAAATAGTTTACCATATAAATCATACACAATTATTTAATGTATATAAATAATTTATATATACATACACACACGACATATATATACATATGTATATATATAAATATATATATATATATATATATATATATATATATATATATATATATATATATATAGTATATACATATGAAATTTCCTAAAAATAGACAAGGCTCCCAAAATCTTGAAAAAACTTTCTTAATGATTCCAGAATAGATATACCAAATATGTTTCTTTTTTCAAAAGTAAATTTGCTAATAAGAATCCCACTTGGAATTTTCAATGAGCTGCATTTAGCTAGAGAAACATTGTCAATGAAAAAATCTGGGTGGAGGATGATCTTCTGGAGGATTAATTTTTGTTTTATTTTTATTTATTTTTTGTTTGCCAAATCCTTAGAGAGAGAGAGAGAGAGAGAGAGAGAGAGAGAGAGAGAGAGAGAGAGAGAGAGAGAGAGAGAGAGAGAGAGAGAAAGGTAGCTAGTGTATCGATTGTTTGTTGTGAGAAAGACTGTTGGTATAAATGAGATTGTTTGTTTACTTTTAGCTAGGTTAGGAGAATGGTAAATGTTTCGGAGCGAATGCTTTTTTTTGATTGACTGCGACTTGAGGCAGTTGTGTGAACGCTGGATTTATATATGTTTCTTACCAGCGTTGGAAGTGATTATTTATTTTTCTGGAGAGACTTACTCCTTTGGACTGCTGATTATTTTGAAAGTGGATTTGATTGTAATTGACATTGCTTACGATAAAGCACTTGATTAGAATGCTCTTGGAATATTAACCTGTGTTGATGGCCCATGCCGGATAAAGAAACCGCGAATTGGATTGTTCTTGAATAGATAAGATAACAAGGATTACCATGGCTTGTAACTATACCAGATGGTGGTATTGACTGCTGGGTCGATTGCATTGATGAATTTCCCGTCGGGCCACGGATTTGTGGTGGAACTGCCAATTTTAGTGTTTCAGCTTAAAGAACCGATGGTGTTTGTAATCGAGTAACCATTCTCATTATGGTGTATTGATATATTTGGAATTTGGTGCTGAGGGTGATATTTACATTGACTGTTTTAAAGACGTTTGTCTAGTGTGGGTAACAACGTGACAGTGGTTGTACATGTACTATAATATATACAGTATATCTCTATTTTCGTATTTTTGTTAATGTTAATTTGGTTTGAGTTTTTTTTTGGTTTAGTTTTAAGGATGTTACTTTAAGGATATTTTTGAGGAAAAATTATTAATACATATTTATCTATATTTTGAATTCAGAATTTTAAGTGGTGATTTGTTTTAGTTTGTAAGAAATATAGCATTAAGGTCATGTTTTGTTTTTATGTCCCTTTTGTCTAGGAGTCCAGTTTATGATAACGTAAGGGGAAAGTTTGTGTAGAGGAGACGTTTGTCAGTAGGTGTGATTCAGGGTGTGGGGGTTGTTATTGCAACATCCCGCCACAATCTTACGTCCTTGACTTACAGACAGCCTTGAGTTTTGTTATTGCTTAATCTCGGCCCCGCCCTATCATGCACCATACCTTAATCTTTGCTAGATCTCTATTAAGGGTTTCAGCAAGTACCAGTCTGCATTTTGGAGATGGATTTAAGCGAAGGAGTACCATTATCTTCTTAAAGGAATAAATTATTTTGGAAGCCAGCACACATATGTAAATCTAAAAAGCAAAATGCCGAGAGCACCACCCTCAGGAACACCTGCTATTGCATTCCTGTAGTTGCTATGATGCTATCTTGACTTCCACTATTGCCTCTTTTCTAACCACTATTATTCTATCAGTCTCCTAGATTATTATGGAAAGCCTTTACAAAATGCCAACACTCAAGCTGCAGGACATACTGGCGTGAAATATGAGTGTAAGGATATTGCAACTGGTTTTTTTTTCTTTTTTTTTTCTTTTGCAAAGGCATACAAAGGCAGGTCAACACTGAATACTTTACCTATGTTCACTTAAGATATTCACTACTTGTTTTTCGATGCTAATAACATGCTTAATCGTTGATGCAGATCTAGCTTATTAAAGGACAGTGGAAGTAATGAGGAAGTCACAGGTAGCCCAACAACTGATGTTTTAGGGTCACCTGCATCTTAAGGCTTCTCATGATATGTGGTCATTTTCAACTCTCTCTTTTGCTTTGGTCCCATGGCTTAACTACCAGTTGGTTATAACATTTTAAAAACAACTTTTATATATGACATGCAAAACATATGCAGCATAGAAAGTGGAAAAATAGGAATGTTTATATGAAGATAGACAATGTAAATAGAAATAAAACTGAAGCATATATAAGTTTAAAATTAAAGGGTTATAATGAGATATATCTGTGCTTATATTCCACAACTTTTTCAATTTGACACTGAATATGCTAAATGAACCCTATGCCCTATGTAGACATGATGTGTCTCTAATAATGGTTTTGGTAAAATTTGCACAAAACATTGGGAGTTTGGCCACTCTCTTGGTGGCTCACTTAGGAGCCTCTTAAGATACATCTTGACATTGGAATTCAATGTCTGTGCTATCCATGCTAAGATGTTAAAAAGATCTTACTTCCATGGAAAGAGCCATGTGTACTTGTGGAACTGTGATTGTGGTCACTGTTATCAAATTGCAGAAGTGATAAAGAGGCCTCCATGAGATTTATTAGGCATACATTTTATTATTAAAAAACTGGCAAAAATGCTATTAGTCAGATTTGCTGAAAATTCAAGTACTTTGTCATAGGAAGCACACAGACTCTGGCCAATTAAAAAGTCATTCAAGTCACAGTTTATTTCTTTGAAGAATTTTTTACCTCTAGGAAGAAGGATGGTAGTCTTTCCTGTTTCTTCGCATGTTGATTCATCCCATTGGTATCTTCTCTCTGTTGTTTACAATAGTTTACTTTGTGGGGCAGGGTAATTTAATGGAGCATTGTAACCAATTCAAGCTGTGACTGGGGTACAGATTCTGTTAAACAGACCTGATAAAATGAAGCTTAGGATTTTGTTTGATATTAAAATAGTCTTTGCTCGTAAACTTGGCCAGTTTTGAAAAGTGAATGGCCTCCATTATAACAGCTCACAGTTTGTTCATCACTCAGTGCAGTTCCTAAGTGCTCATCAGATACAAAGAAGTATGTCTCTTCTTTATTGATTAGCCTTTAGATCACAAAAAAAGGAGCAATAGTCCTGATCTTAAAGGTGGTGCTATGATATCAGTTTTCACCCTAAGACGGCAAAGAATATTTTTCTTTTATCTAGACTAATATATCTATCAAGAATTAGGTACACCTTCCTTATACTAGCTTTCTCGTTCCTGTTTTGAATACGAAATGTGGACTATTTACTTGTTTTGGGAAATAGAGTGATGAAAAAATTAGCCATAACTTTTAACTTGCTTCATGATATGGGTTATTATGCGCATGTAAGCAGGTTATGCCTAGAGTCTCCCACCTGAATGCGTACCAGTCTGGTTCAAGAAATATGCATAAATAGCAATATAAGTAAATTAAATGGAAGCTATTTACAAATTTTCCCAGGAACAAGCCTTTGCTTATCTGATGAAAATATGGTCTGCCAATTTAGTTGAGACTTTGGGAGGTCACCATCAAGATCATACACCTCTCCCTTACGCTGATCTCCAGACATGTTCTGAATTTGCTGTCGAATAATTATGTCAAAACACTTTGTAAAGTAGGACTATATGTCTTGAAGCTCCATATTTTTAGTAGCTAGAATTATTGCTGGGTTGGAAAGTATTACAGGTAGGTTTACTGTACTGGTTGAAGATAGCTGGGTTATACCCGGTCCACTTTCCTTTATTGTAACCTGCCATTGACTGTTGTGCCCAAAAAGTATTACTTTATGACACACTCCTATTTATAATTGAAACTTCTAATGATTACTCATGGATCCTTGAAGATGGCACTTTGTTCTTGTTTTATTTCAAACTTTATTGAAACATTCAAATTGAGAAACCAATCCTGCTAGATTACACACAGCAGTAAGTAGTTCTATATGCCTTTTTTTTCTTAATGTATTGTTTATAATGCATATCATTATTCACAGTACCAGGACAGGAACAATGAACCATTAGCAATTTTTTTCCTAGCAGTGCTATGCTATCATAAGTGTGATAGATGCATCTAGCTATTTCACAACAACCTATTTTGGCAATAACCTTTCCCAAAATATTATTCAATGCCTCTTAATTCTCGATAGTAGAGATGCTTAAGTTACATATTGCTAGTTTTTTTTTTTTTTTCTTTTTTTTTTTTTTTTTTTTTTTTTTTTTATAGATGCATGCTTCATACCACTGAATAACCTTGTGTCAGACAGATGCTTATTTTTGAGTAAGTTTCATGTGCAGAAGGTTTGTGTATGTTATTGATGTCTTTATTTGTGGGTTTTGTTAATTAATAGGAAATGGGGAGACAAATGCAGTTAGTAGTAATTGTAAAGATATAGAAAGAGTTGTGGAGAGACAGGAGAGTGAACGGGAGTTAGGTAGGATGTTTTCAACTAATTTCGCTGACTCCAGGGTTCTTTCCCGTAAACAACCCCCCCAAACGACAGGATCCGTTCTTGAATGTCGAACGGAACATAGACGAATGAGACGTGGAAGCCGGGAAAAAGTCACGTGATTAAGGATAGCTTGACACGCCCAGGACGACCATATATAAGCAACGAGAAGACGGCATCTCGCTCTCTTCCTAGTAGTCACTCTGTATAATAGGTCTAACGACCTACTTAACCTGCCGGGTCTCCTTGACGACAACACATGGCGGCTGCCTATACCAAATTGAGGGACGGCGATTACGTAGAATACTAAAGCAGCCGCGAAATTACAGGGGAACAATTACCCCTGAGAACGAAGGACGACGAACAAAATTACTACGCCCGCACCTGAGTGTCTGTGAGTGCGTTTGGCGAGACGTCCCAGAGCGACCGAGAGGCGTGACGTCCCCGAGTGACCAAGGCGTGTCTAGAACTTCGCGCCAGCCTTCCCAACACCTGACGAAGGCTTATACTTCAGCGACGACAGTAGGCCTATAGATGACGTTTAGGCCTAACTAAACCAGGATTCACCAAATTCTCCAGCCAGTGTCAAGACGTCTGAGTTCATCACTAAGTGTTAATGTAGAAACCACGCTTTTGTTTTTGACTGCTTGTAAGTGCCTGTTCAAACCCCTTTTTATGTTTAGTAAAGAAAGAAACCAGCATTCGTATCCCTCACCCACGTACTTTGCTTATATAAACTCCTGAGAGAAATTCAATTAATATTAAACTAAAGGAAGAGGTAAGATACTAGACTAATTAAGAAGTTATTGCAAGAAAAATCAAGGACATCTTCACAAATGGTGGCATCGTTAAGGGATACTGTGCCGTGTTGTATTAAGTTTGAACTAATACTGGCTTTGTTTCAGGAAAGTGCTGAAACCCCCTTTTATGTGTCGAAGAAATACAAAACAATCTCAAGAAAAACAGAGGGAAACCAAAGGAGTCGTGAACCAATGGATATGTGAGTAGTTTGCATGTTTTCGTTCACTCTCTTGTTTTGTATAAATACTGTCTCTCTATAGAATAGGAAGTTAGGGCATTTGTCTCTCGTAAGAAAATTTTGGTGTTTTAATTTTTCCTTTTTTTGTGATATGAGTCTGGACAATATTTTCCAAAGACTTACACAATATCAATACGACTTGAGATTAACTGCAGACAGACGGTCGCGAAGTGCTAGTGTAGGAAGACGTCAAAATCTGACTAGAAACCGAAGTTCGAGTCCGGTAAGAGCAAATATTGCCGATATGAATTCCGCTGGGCTGATCACACAAACCACACGGTTTTGTGGAAATGTAAGTAGGGATAATCCCGACAAACAAAGGTTAGAGAAATACAGTGTAGATAAGTGGTTAGCGGACACAGAGAATAGGATCGCTAGTTTTAAAATAACTGACGATGTTGCAAAAATTAAACAGGCAATGATGTTAGTCAACGTAGACGTAGGGGATGCTCACCCTACATTAAACGGTAAGGCCTTTGAAAAAATTACCACTTTCAACGAGTTCAAGGAGGAATGCAGACTATTGTGGCGATCGGCCAAGGAGACCGATCGGTTGTCGAACTTGTATAGGCTTACCTCAACTAATAAATGTGAAGGTGAATCCAGGGCCAGTTGGCGTACCCAGGTTAGGGATCAGGTAAGAGCAGTTAGGGAAGACTTTTTGTCATTGCCCACAATCACGGTAGGAGACGGAACCAAGTTTAGTAAGGATAATAAGAACCTGGTAGATCTAGATGAAGTTCTAAATCTTGTGGCCTACAGTAAGATGTATGCGGCCTTGTTGGAAGACCTAAAGTTAGATCCTGCCCAGAAAACCACAAAAACACCGAACGAATGTCAAGAAATTATACAGAAAAACGAGACCGGTAGGAATAAACATTACCCTAAAGATTATCAAAATAACCAGCCCCCTGGCAAGTCAAATGAACAAAACAGAGGAAATTATAATGAAACATATAAATCTAGAGGGAATTATCATCATAAGGGAGCTAAACCAAAGAATAGGTATTGCCAGTATTGTCAAAGAGGAGGTCACACAGACCAAGAATGTTGGTACCAAGGTAAGAAACATAATAAACCCTCCGAAAATACTCCTCAGGTACAGGCAAGGGATAACTCAAACCCTACTAATTACTCCGAAGAAAAACAAGGTAATAGAAAGTGACTAGAAGAGCAGGATAGGAGTCCAGGAAATAGGGAAACCAAAGAATGGAAGGATGTTGCAGGTAGCGGAGGTACATCCACGTTGCCAGCAACATATTTATCCTTCCGACAGCAATCATTACCCAAGACAAATATCAAGATAGAAGGTAAAGAATGTCTTAGTTTGTTAGATTCAGGAAGTACTGTAAATCTCATAGGGCTCCATACCTTAACTGATTATTTGAATATACCTATTTCTGCAATTAGGAGTGAGGATACATTAATTCAGGGGATAACTGGCAATCAGCTTAACAATGTAGGAGCCATAGATTTAAACATTGAATTGCTAGAGAAGAAGTGTCAAGTGCCATTTTTGGTTTTGCAAGAAGTAGCATTTCCCGCTCGAGCTTTGATTTCTTTTGCAACAATGCAAGATTTTGGCATAGTTTTTGATTGTCAAGACAGAAGATTAGTTCTAAAGGGAAATAATCAGGAAGTCTGTTTCCAACTTGTTGATGACAAGTCCACTACAAATTTGGCCAATTTGCAGGGGACCGCTTCGATAGTTGAAACACACTCCGGTTCAGAAAGAGAAAGGGAAATCAAAGTAAAATCAGAAGAAAGGGAGAAAGAAGAGAATTTAGCAATTGCACCCAGAAAGGGGGAAATTACTTCTTGTAAAGGTAGCACACATACTAAGGATGAAAATGTCGACAGAGAATCTGAGAGAATAGATAAAAGGGAATTCCAAGAAGTTTTGCTGCTAGGCACATTGAATTCACAAGAATTAAGACACTTAAGAGAAACAGAATCTCAAAAAGGAGGAGATGAAGATTCATGTTTTTGTACTCAAGTACAAACTGGGGAGATAAGTCTGATCAGCACAGCAGATGCAAACAAAATAAGATTTAGGCTAGCTAGAGATGTAGTACTACTGCCCAATACTCTTACTAGAGTATATTTGATAACCCGCCTACACACAAATAATGATGCAATCTTGACCCCAGAAGGATTACCAGAATATGTCAGAATGGATAACTCATTAGTTCAGATGGAGGGATTAGCCTGTACTACTTATGTCATGAATTATTCTGATAAAAGACTCCATTTGTTAGCGGGTACAGAATTTTGTACAGGAATAGAAGTTACACACAAAATGATTCCGTTAGAGGAGGAAGCATTCTTTACCATAGGAAACATTGATGCAGGAATAGATAGGGAGATAGATAACACCGATTTTCCTGAGTACCGTAAAAGGTTAATAGAAACCTTAAATAAATATAGGCCGGGCATAGCAATTACAGGTGATAGGTTAGGTAGGACTGAGGTGTTAAGACATAAGATAATCCTAGATGATGGAGCTAAACCCTTTTTCATACCTAATTATAAATTACCTATCAGCCAACGTCCAATAGTAGATAAAATGATAGAAGAAATGAAAGAAGAAGGAGTGGTCATACCCTCTAAATCACCTTATAATTCTCCCATGTTGTTGATTCCAAAGAAAGATGGAAGTTACAGATTAGTGATTGATTATCGCAAGTTGAATGCGAACACAGTTCCTGATAGGATGCCCATGCCTGTAATAAACGATGTTTTGGCTCAGTTAGGAGGAGCAAAGATCTTCTCATCCTTAGATCTACTAAGTGGATATTGGCAAGTACCTTTAGACGAAGAATCAAAGCCATTAACTGCCTTCAGCACACATAAAGAACACTTAGAATTTCAGGTAATGCCATTTGGGTTAACATCAGCTCCATTGACTTTTGTAAGGTTAATGTTACAGATCTTAGGAGACATAGAGAATGTGTCAGTCTATTTAGATGATGTCATTATATTTAGCAAAGATATAGAGAGCCATTTCGGAACCATAGAAATCGTTTTAGAACGACTAAGACTGGCAGGATTAAAGATAAAGGTTAAGAAATGTCAATTCTTGAGGAAATCATTAGAATATTTAGGACATGTGATCAGTGCTGATGGGTTACGCATGCAAGAAGGAAAAATAAAGGCGATTGTGGAATATCCTGCTCCACAAAATTTGAAAGGTGTAAGAAGATTTTTAGGGATGATAGGATACTATAGACCATTTGTCAAAAATTTTGCTACTATAGCTAAACCATTGACAGAATTAACTAAGAAGGATGTAGAGTTTGAATGGAAAGCAGAGCAAGAGGAGGCTTTTCAAAAGTTGAAGGAGAAATTAATCCAAGATCCTATCTTAGTGTATCCAGACTTTAGCAAGCAATTTTACTTAGCATGTGATGCTTCGAATACAGGAATAGGAGCGGTTTTGTTACAGAAGGCAAAAACCCGAATGAGGGTAGTATATTATGCAAGTAGAGTCCTGAATGCGGCCGAACGAAATTACAATACCACAGAAAAGGAATGTTTAGCCATTTATTGGGCACTGAGAAAGTTTCGGCACATTTTGTTAGGACACAAAGTAAATGTACTTACTGACCATAAACCCATCTGTGACCTATTTAAGAAAAGAGCTTTCACTAATAACTTAAAGTTTAATCGATGGTTTATTAGTGTGCTAGAGTTTGCTCCAGAATTTAGATACATTCCAGGTAAGTTTAATACTTTAGCAGATGGATTATCTAGAGCACAAGAGGATACTGAAAGAATTATCACAACTAACACTTTTTGTTTCAGCTGTCAGGTCGTAGACTTAGATTTGGAGAGAGTTAAAATAGAACAAGAGAAACAAGAAAGTATCAGGAAAATAATAGGAGATTTGCTACAAGATGAAACCTCTAGGTCAGATTTTGAACTAATAAATGGGATATTATATAAGAAGGCTAAGGATAGGAGTGCTTGCTCTAGACTATATGTGCCTGACACCCTGACTAAAGAAGTATTAACTCTAACACATACCCACAAGTTGGCAGGACATCCAGGAATCAAAAAGACTCTGAGAACAATAAATAGAAATTATTTTTGGCCTAAGTGCAGCGAAGAAGCAAAGCAATTTGTAAATGAATGTCAAACTTGCAATAGGCATAAAGGTCATGTAAATGTCAGAGCTCCTTTAGAAAAATATCCTAGTAATTTAAACCCTTTTGAGGTAGTTCAGATGGATCATATAGGACCCTTTCCAAAAACTTTGAGAGGAAATAAATATATACTGGTATTCATTGATTATTTGACTCGGTATTTAGAAATTGTCCCAGTCAGAGATAGAACTGCAGTTTCTGTTGCAGAAGCTTTAAAGACCAGAATACTCACAAGACATTCGTGTCCGGAGGTACTTTTGTCGGACAATGCACCCGAATTCACCAGTGAGGTAATGAAAAAGCTTTGTGAATTTTTTGAGATAAAGAAATGCGAGATAACCCCTTATAAGCCGAGTTCAAATGGGACAGTGGAAAGGGCCAATAAGAAGATACTGGATGTACTGCGAACTATCATTAGTCCAACTACAGAAGATTGGGACCTAGCGTTAGAGGACGTTCAGTTTACTTTGAATAACACAGTAAATGAGACAGTAGGAGAAACCCCACACTTTTTGCTTTATGGTTATCAGAAAAGACTGCCAAACTCATTGTTAGATGACGCAAAACCTCCTAGGCACACATATGATTACCAGGACTATATAGCTTGGAAACTGCAAAGAACCTTTCAAATAATAAGACAAACCAGACAATCTTTAGAAAGGGGCCAACAGGTAAATAAGAAATACTATGACACAACTAGTTCCATGACTGACCTGAAGATAGGCTCACAAGTATATATAAAGGTACATGTAAAGGAAGGACCAAATGAAAAGGTATCTCCCAAATTTGAAGGTCCTTATAGAGTGTTAGAAAGGGAAAGGAATAATAAATTTAAGCTGATACGTGAACAGAATTTAGATGTAAGGTATGCCCATTGGAATCATATGAAGGTTGTAAAAACTAATCCATGGTCCTCTCAACTTCTACAGGAAGTGGTGGAAAAACTTCCTTCTGATCCTACCCCTGGTGGTCGGTATCGCTTGCGAAATAGACATTAAAAGTGGGGCCTTGATACAAAATCATGGAAAAGGTGAACTGTTAACAGATTTTGCTGTAGTAAAAATTAATGTCAATTCAATATTAGAAAGGGAAGAACATTTGAACCGGTTAGATAAAGAACTACGGAAGTGCATACTAACCCATAGTGATTCTGCCTTTGTAGAAGTATTAAGAAATTTACAGGGTAAAATTGAAGACATTGTCAGGCCTCAAAGAAACAAGAGATCTTTGTTACCTTTTGTAGGAAGTGCCTTTAGTGCTTTGTTTGGAGTGGCTACAGAAAACGATGTAAGAGGTTTGACTGATCGTGTAGAACTAATCGAGAAATGGGCTAATCAGAAGGGTAATCTTATAAGTACTCTGATAGAAAATAATAATAAGAATGTAGAGAACATAAAAAAGATGGTGGAATTTATTAATCAAGTTAACGTGAATGTTTCTAATAAAATAGATGACGTAGAACAAGTGTTTAAGTTGATTCATGAAGTAGAAATCGAGATTGGTGATCACAAGGAATCTGTGAACGGACTAATAAATGCACAAAAGGGAATACTCAGCCCTGCTATCATTTCTCCAAAAACTTTGAAAGAAATTATCGATTGGTGTATAGTAAATAGCCATTCCAAGCCTTTGCTAGAAGATATATTTTGGTATTACACAATGTCAACTGTGAAAGTAACAAAAGGGTATTTGTTGGTATTGATCCCCTTCAAGGGTATGAATTTGTTTGACCTATATACAATACATCCTTTCCCAGTTAAGATAGGAAATGCAACAATAATTTGGAACCATCCGAAGGTTCGTCTAGCATTGGATAAGAACAAGTTGTTGATGATTATTTTAGAAGAAGGTGATTTAGAACAGTGTGTGTTGATAAGTGAAAGTCAATCCATGTGCAATTTTGTGCAAATTAAACAACCTATGAGCAATTTTCCGTGTATCCAAGGTATTTTCTTTGAGAATTATGAGTTGATGAGAGAGTGTAAATTTGAAACCTTTGCTTTGCCATACAGGGCATTACATTTAGGTAATGAGATTTTTGTTTATGTACAAAGTACTAAAAATGCAGAAGTTACTTGTGATGGGAAGACTCAAACATTTCAGTTAGGAAACTTGAAGTCATTTGCAGATTCTTGCTCAGTAGTGATAAATGATTATCTCTATTATGTACCAAGTGTGTTTTTGCATTATGAGTTAAATCAATCTTCCATTGCAAAGAGTTACGAGAACAAGATTAATCATTTTCAGCTAGACAAATTAACAGTGGTAGAAAATGTGGCAATGCCACTTGATAATGATTATGTTCTGTTTTACAAGAAAGATGTTGCACCATTTCTGACTATGTGTAATGTGTTTTTGATTGTGCTTATTACTGTGGTAACATATAATGTGGTGAAGTATTTGGTTTTCAGAAAATTGGAAAGGATTAATGAGTTGCTACTAGTTATTACTGGGAAACCTAAAGAATAGGTTTGTTGTTTTGTTGTATGTGAGGATTCTATAAGAATCCTAGTAGCTGGCCGAGTGGTGTCAGACAGATGCTTATTTTTGAGTAAGTTTCATGTGCAGAAGGTTTGTGTATGTTATTGATGTCTTTATTTGTGGGTTTTGTTAATTAATAGGAAATGGGGAGACAAATGCAGTTAGTAGTAATTGTAAAGATATAGAAAGAGTTGTGGAGAGACAGGAGAGTGAACGGGAGTTAGGTAGGATGTTTTCAACTAATTTCGCTGACTCCAGGGTTCTTTCCCGTAAACAACCCCCCCAAACGACAGGATCCGTTCTTGAATGTCGAACGGAACATAGACGAATGAGACGTGGAAGCCGGGAAAAAGTCACGTGATTAAGGATAGCTTGACACGCCCAGGACGACCATATATAAGCAACGAGAAGACGGCATCTCGCTCTCTTCCTAGTAGTCACTCTGTATAATAGGTCTAACGACCTACTTAACCTGCCGGGTCTCCTTGACGACAACACATGGCGGCTGCCTATACCAAATTGAGGGACGGCGATTACGTAGAATACTAAAGCAGCCGCGAAATTACAGGGGAACAATTACCCCTGAGAACGAAGGACGACGAACAAAATTACTACGCCCGCACCTGAGTGTCTGTGAGTGCGTTTGGCGAGACGTCCCAGAGCGACCGAGAGGCGTGACGTCCCCGAGTGACCAAGGCGTGTCTAGAACTTCGCGCCAGCCTTCCCAACACCTGACGAAGGCTTATACTTCAGCGACGACAGTAGGCCTATAGATGACGTTTAGGCCTAACTAAACCAGGATTCACCAAATTCTCCAGCCAGTGTCAAGACGTCTGAGTTCATCACTAAGTGTTAATGTAGAAACCACGCTTTTGTTTTTGACTGCTTGTAAGTGCCTGTTCAAACCCCTTTTTATGTTTAGTAAAGAAAGAAACCAGCATTCGTATCCCTCACCCACGTACTTTGCTTATATAAACTCCTGAGAGAAATTCAATTAATATTAAACTAAAGGAAGAGGTAAGATACTAGACTAATTAAGAAGTTATTGCAAGAAAAATCAAGGACATCTTCACACTTGGAAGGAGGGAGGATCTGCTGTAAATCCATGAAAATTTACAGCTATCGAGCCAACATAATTTTGCCTAATTTCCTGGAGCATTTGGTTTGCATTCCGTAAATCTATAGAGGTGCAACTTCTGTAAGTGCTTGTTACCCATTATGTCATTATTGTTACTGCGAGTAGTGTAGCCTTTTAAGTGAATTACTGTAGGGATCGAAACTACTTTTGTATCCAGCGTTAAAAACAGGGAAATAAAAAGTGTTCATTTTCATTTAGAGATTTTTTTTTTTCGTAGAGTTTCTCTTGCATTAAGTGCAAACATTCACCAAAGAGATAAGTGATTTTCATCAAATTGGCTAATATTTATGGTTGAGCTCTTAGTATTACTACATAAGCTATTTATTGCTAAACTCATGAAATGTTTTTTAACAATGGAAATGCAAGCATGAATTACTTTTGAATCGGGACGGATTTTCATTCATTCATCACAATCAACAATATTTGTCAACATCATTCTCAAGTACTGTGAGTACATCTGTATTCCGAAGTACTTTTTTAATTTTGAACACGGGCATTTCTATCCGAGTGATCTAGAAGTCTAGTCTTTTTTTTCTTCAAATATCTGCCTCACCGAAGTCTTTTTTCTTTTTTTAGAGAAAGTTTCCAATAACACAATTTGTTTATGCTTGTGATTATATCCAGATGATCCCCAGATATTTTCCTCTTCCCCAACACTCATTTTTACACATTTTACATTGCGAAACACTAGAAACCTGCAATTTGATAAGTCTGAAGATGCAAAGTATTAGCAAAAGCGGGAATAACTGACACTGTGACATGAAAGGTCACTGATAGGCAAAGAGGTAGAAAAACTAGCTTGCTAATATACTAATGCATACAAGCTCTGAGTAGATTCCTAATCTATCGAGGGACCAGAATATATGATAATGAACTTTGAAAAGGCTACGCTTGACGCATTTCCATTTACATGTCCAGTTATTATGTCATTTTACTTGTTCCATTTAGAGGATTAGCAGTGAAGTTTAGGAATTAATCATAAAACTGTAATGGGAACACTGATGTTCTATATCCTAATATTGCAAATGTCATTCAATGAAAAACTTTTTTTTATTATGTATGTAATTTCCAGTATACGGAACATAATTCTTTATGCTGCGAGTGCAGAATTTTATTACAGAAGTATATGTTATTATGTTAACATTGTTGAAATGTGTTATAAATCTTATTATTATTGTTATTATTATTATTATTATTATTATTTTTTTTTTTTTTGTGGGGCTGGGGTTGGATGTCATAATTGAGGCAGTATGACTCTGTGCAGAGCAAAAATTGAATATCGCTGTCAAATACATTCTTCAGCCTGCAAAACTAAATTAGGAGAACTGGATGTTGAACAATATGGGCCTTAGAATATGCTCGGGTCTCTTCTATGTAGATACTAACAATTTGCGATTTGATTTTCGATGGGATGCATTGTGTCTGCGATTAACATGCAGAATTAATCTGCCCCCAGGAACCATTCCTTCGATTTTTAAGAAACACTAGGAACTCAGAGACTTGGGCTAAGATCAACGCTTTCCCATGTAAGACTGGATGAGTGAATGGGAAATCATCAACATCTTTCTAGGTTAGACTAAATGATTAAGTGAATAAACACTAATGCCATTCCAGGTTAGGGTAAATGATCAAGCGAACGCCTTCCCATGTTAGACTAAATGAACAATTGGATGATATTTTTCGTAATAGGCAGAAAATTCTGGAAATCAAATATCCTTGTGTTCTACCTTGGGTCATACCTGAAATATTTATGTCCTTACCTGCCCGGTCACCCTCTACCCGAGACAAATCTCTATGTATTTCCAATCATCTGTTACAGGGACATCAAAACGAGAAACATGGTGAAGAGGAGCATTACTCCAGTTCCGGCCAGTACCACGATGAAGTTAAGCACCATTACAGTGACCATGCGAAACACAAGGACCATCACAAGGGCAGAAAAGGAAAAGCTCATAAGGGCGGTCATTCAAGGTATTGCAAACATGCTCACACAAGTTAACGCTAGCGTGCACGCATGCACACCCACATATTCCTACTATATATATATATATATATATATATATATATATATATATATATATATATATATATATATATATATATACTGTATATATATACATATATACATATATATATATATATATATATATATATATATATATATATATATATATACTGTATATGTGTATGTATGTGTGTGTTTTTGTAGTTCTTATTATTTAACAGCTAAAGTTTTAATTTAGATGTGATAATTGTTTTGATTTTATTTCCACTGGGCCACAGATCGACTGAGAGATGATATGGCATTTTCATTACCATATATTAATTCTAAGTAGTATAATCAATTTCAAACTATCCTAGCCAGCCATCCAATCACGTATCCAAACTAGCACAAAATACACTTGTTCATGTTTTAACCTACGGTAGCCCATTAACAGCTAATAATGTTTATTTTTAAGTGTATTTCATGTTCATGTGTTTTTATGGTTCAGGTTTAATGTAAAGGCTTCTAATAATTGATTTATCTTTTTTTTTTTCTTTTTGTATGGTTCTCTATATTCCAGTCTCTCTGGTAAGGTTATTTTCCACATGGCATAGCTTCTGGGCTATACGAGATGGACTTCATGTCAAGCTGGTGTGTAGAGCTAAGTCATATTTAGAGGGCAAATATAAAGTAGATGTTTCACACATACGTTATATATAGATGCATAATCTCTTCGTATGCATGCAAACGTTCAATCGCCTTATGGCAAAGTTAATCTTTTTAACAATGAATATTTCCCTTTACGAAGATTTATATCGATTTTTTTTTTTTGTATTTTTTCATAGTTGTACTTTACGTTAATCCAAAAACTCTGTCTATCTTGAAATCTGTCATATTTTTGGAAGGATTTAGATTTCAGAAGCATAATTATCTTTTATTTCTTTTTCGAAGATTTTAAGCTTATATTCTTTAAAATTTTGTACACGTCATAATATGAAAAGTGCCATGAATACTGTACCTTTTGCAAAGTTTTAAACTCATCTTTTTGTACCATTGAATTTTTGCATAGACATTCCTTTTCAGTATTTTTATCTCTGCCCTTTTTCAAAGATTGTACGTTTATTTTGTTTATAAATTTTGTGCACATCATGTTATGTAAAGTGTCATCATAACTGTACTTTTTGCAGTTCCAAACTTAACTTATTGTACCATAGAATGTTTGCATATATATTGCTTTTTTCCCATTTATGATTATAGCCACATTTTACTCCTCTTCATTAGTTAGACCTTTGTATTTCCGAAGTACTATATTCTATCTTTTTCTACTTTACAGGGAAGCAAGCACCACGAAAACCACGCTGGCAAGTCCCACCATGGGTATGGTAAGCATCACGGTGGGCATGGCGGAACCAAAGACCATTTTGGGCATGACGACCTTCACGGCTACAAAGGCCACTCCGGCCACAAAGGAAGCCATTACGGCACTCATGACGACCATGGTTATGGTGGGTACTATGATGGCCATAAGGATAGCTACCATGACGACTACAAAGGGGGCCATAGTGACAGCCACGGGTACGATGACCATGATAGTCATGCCTATGGGAGCCATGATAGTTATGATCATGATGGGCATGGAAGTCATTATGGGCAAGACAGTCATAATGATGGGCATGGACATTTTAGTGGATATGATGATCATGGTAATCATGGTGGCTATGGTGGAAACTGTGGTGGTCACCACGGATACGGCTGTGACCATGGTGGACAAGGGCATGGGTATGGTCACTGATGTGATCGTTAAATCCTACTGTATAGTTATTGTAGGATCTGTCACACTTCTGACTTTCATTTACCTGTCACCGATTCTTAGTCGCTAAATCCTTTTAGAATTAGTTGCATCGTGGGAAATATTTTTAGTTCACGTAATAAGGTGTAATATTTCTAATTTCTAATTTCAACCGACTTACTAAATAATGTCATTCATTTCTCTCTCTCCAGGAAAGCTGATACTGATTTATAGTGTATATCTTAGCGTGAATTTATGTTTTGTTTGTGCTCCTTAGGGATATGATGAATTGATGACATCAAATATCATCAATTCTAAACATATTTATTTTTATTTCCTTAAACGTTTTAATAAAATTATTCGAGAAATGTTGTATTTTAGACCTTCATTATAGCTAAAAAATAGATGTGCAGTCTTTCACCCCAAAGGATTAACAATGTGAATGACTTACCCTTTCACTAGTTATGAATAAGGATATGTAGCGGAAAAAAATTAAGGAATTTAGATATTCTTAGTTTACTGTAAGTTTGAAGATATTGCTTTAAAAAATGGGTGATTTTAGGTTAAACAATAATGAATCTAGAATTTAAGTTTTATGATAATAGGAAGATGCTCTTATCAATCAGTGTAAAGCTTCATACACAAGGCAAATATTGTGTTGGATTCTAGAAGGGTTGATATGTCCTTGACATTTTGGGTTTGGAAAGAGCCTATCCTCATTAGATCCCTTGCTCAGATTGTCTAACCAAATTCAACAAAGCTTCTCTCAGCAATATCAAAACATTGATATTTTATTTGATCTTGAGAAAACCGTTACACTACCTGGTGAGATGCCATTATCGAAGACCTTTACGAAATAAGTGCTTGTGATAAGATGATTAGGTTCCTTGACTCTTTGCTGTGGACAGATCCATGAAATTTGAAGTGAGAAACACTCTATCTAGGCCTTCTATTTAGGAGAAAGGAATTTAACAGAGATATGTCCATAGCTTTACTTGTTTACCATAGCAATGGCAAGCGCTGTAGAAGAGGTTGGTTGACGGTTTTTGGAAATTTTGCATAAGTTTTCAGCCTTAAATCATCTTCAAAAGTCAACCAATGCCCTTCAGTAGGTGAGAAAATGAGCAGGGATTTAATTTTTATTTGTTTTTCCATCTAATTTTGTGGCTGTACGATTTACTAGCTGTAGACATACTAAGAGAGTACCAGCTTTAATTTTGAAATGAACACTTTTTCTTTTTACCTTGACAAACTGTTGTTAAATTTTTTATCATGATATTCAATTGTAGACAAATATGATTCAGTTACATCGATGACTTGAAATCGAGTGTTAGAGAATCTTTAAATGTTTTAATAATTGTTTCAAGTTCGATTTAAGGACCAGACAAGCTATCATGATTGACGCTGTACATTTCTGTGCAGACCAAAAGTTGAGTATGGCTGTCAAATATATTCTTCAGCATGTAAAACAAAATTAGGAGAACTAGATGTTGTACAATATGGGCCTTAGAATATGCAATGGTTCCTTCTATGTAGATTCGAACAATTTGCGATTTGGTTTTCGATGGGAGGCATTGGTTCTGTGATCAGTATATAGAATTAATCTGCCCACAGTAACCATTCCTTCCATCTTTTAAGAAATGCTGGGAACCCAGAGACATGGTGGGTCAAGATCAAAGCCTTTTCACGTTAGACTAAATGATAAAGGGGTTGATATATTTCGCGAGAAGCTGATATCTTGATAATCAAACATCCTCGTGTTCAACCTTGGTTCCTACCTGAAATATCCATATGCTCGAAATCATTCACAAAAAATTAAAATCCGTAGACATGATGCTGTTTACGAAATTTCCCGGTTCATTTAGAAAATGGAGTTGGATATTCTGTATTCCATAAGGACGAATTATATTTGAATAAGCTACCTGACAGTACCTCTATATCTATCGCAGGGACGACAGCATTGATTAAGGGTTTGGAACTTTTTTCTAAGGGATTTTTTTTTACATATTCTGTGACTAAGATTGCATTGATATTCTTAAAAAGATGCAGTAACCTACCCCTGTTAATTAAAAAAGCTCAAGAGGGCTTTTACATTTCCTGTCGGTGCAGAATTGTTCATTTCAGATGGGTTCTCTCTCTTGTATGAATTCGTGGTAACAAGGTAGCAGAGTAGCGAGAAACCACCTAAAATGATAATTACTCTTTGATACGAAAGACACATTAGTTCGTATATTTGAAGAAAATGACAAGAGAGGCGGTGGCAGTTCCCCTCATTAATAATATATATATATATATATATATATATATATATATATATACATATATATATATATATGTGTGTGTATACATATATATATATATATATATATATATATATATATATATATATATATATATATATATGTATATATATATATTTATATATATATAAAATTATATGTGTATATATATGTATGTATATATATATATATATATATATATACATATATATATAGATATATATATATATATATATATATATATATATGTATATATATATATATATATATACATACATATATATATATATATATATGTATATATATATAAAATTATGTATATATTTATATATATATATATATATATATATATATATATTTATATACATATGTAATATATATATATATAAATATGTAATATACTGTATATATATGTATATGAATATTTATATATATATATATATATATATATATATATATATATATATACATATATATATATATATATTTATATATATATATATGTATATATATATATATATATATATATATATATACATATATATATATATAAATATATATATATATGTATATATATATATATATATATATATATATATATATATATATATATATATATATATATATATATATATATATATATATATATACATAGAAGCATAAGGACCAGTATTAATCCCTGGAATTCAAGTTTTTCTTTTTACTGAAATGATGAAGTTATTCTAACAAGACTGCGCATAAATATTTTTTGATGGTAGCATTACACCAGAGAATATTGATTTTGTCAAATTATTGTCGTTTATAAAAAAATTCTGGTGTGCTGCTCAAAATTTATAAATGAGCGGTGGAAATATCTTTTATTTAAAAAAAAAAAAATTTTCATGAAATTTTTTTTTTTTTTTTAATGTTTTAGGTGTGTCAATTGTGTCATGTTTTATAAATATGTTTTTTGATAGTAATTTAATTGAAGTTGATATTTTCCACATGTTTTGAATATTTATCACGGAGCTAAAGGACTCACCAATCCCTGGATTTAACTTTATAATGCAATTCAATTCTAGTTCTCATCTCAACCAAGCTGTTCTTAAATGGCACCATTTTGTTTACCATTTCACATACCTCTTATTATTATTATTATTATTATTATTATTATTATTATTATTATTATTATTATTAGCTAAGCTACAACCCTAGTTGGAAAAGCAAGATGCTATAAGCCCAAGGGCTCTTACAGGGAAAAATAGCCCAGTGAGAAAAGGAAATAAGGAAATAAATTAATGATCTGAGAAATAATGAACAATTAAAATGAAATATTCTAAAAACAGTAATAACATCAAAACAAATATTTCGTAAATAAACAATAAAACGCCTTATGTCAGCCGGCTGAACATAAAAACATTTGCTGCAAATTTGAAATTTTGAAGTTCTATCGATTCAATTACCCGATTTAGAAGATCATTTCACAACTTGGTCACAGCTGGAATAAAGCTTCTAGAATACTGTGTAGTATTGAGCCTCATGATAAAGAAGGCCTGACTTTTAGAATATAGCATGCCTAGTATTACGAAACAGGATAGAACTGTCCTGGAAGATCTGAACGTAAAGGATGATCGGAATTATGAAAAATATCCTGTTGGGAGAAGTGGCCTTCACGCCTAGATGGGAAAGAAATCCACAAAACTAAGTGATGCCTCTCGTTTCATCTCCAAGAGGGAGAGTTTTTTTTTTTAATATTTTATCTTGAAGCATCACTAAAGACCCATTAGCGGGGAAATCAGACAGAATTCAATGCCCGTGTTATCCATATCAGGATGTTGAAATGGAAGTCTTAGTTCCACGGAAAGAAGAGAGTAAAGATGAGAAATGGAATCGCCCAAAACATACTAATTCAAAAAAATTATATCCCGGCAATGCTACACAGAAATGATAATATCTAAAAGGAGCTATAGCGCTCAAAACATGATAAGAAAATAATGGAAATAATGATAGAAGCCCTAATGAAATAGGAAATATTAGACAAACTCGATATAGCATACGACCTAAAAACAGGATTACCCAAGGGTAGGTAAAGCCACTTTGTGGCACGCACTGGTGTTTTTCCCGCACTGTTCACGACCAGTTCACTTCAGTTCGCGCATCGTTCACGTGACGTTCACGCGATGGCACGAATTGGCACGCGTAGTTCACGAGAAGTTCACGACACGTTCACGCGAGTTCCCTCATCATTCCGCATCGTTTCCGCATCGTTCACGCCAGTTCACGCCAGTTCACGAATTGGTCACTCCATATAAAAACGGGGCTTCTCCAACCCGAGGACATTCTTGGATTGGCTTCGGAAGAGACAACAATGCTTTCTGTCAGAGACACCATTGCATTGAGGAGAAGAAACGTATCTTTTTCGTTTGTATTTTTTGTTGCCCTTTATTTTTGTTTCAATAAGAAAGCATTTGATTTACATATAAATAGCAGACATAAAATATGTACAAGTATTAAGAAAGCATTTTATTTTAACATTAAAAGCAGCAAACATGAAAAGTTTTTAGGCTGTTGATTTTAAGGTAATAGAGAAAAAAGTGTGTTGAAATAAGAAATCATTTTATTTTTACATTAAAACAGCAAACAGAAAAAAATTTGTTTTGCCCTTCATTTTAAGGTAATAAAGAAGAATAAGTATGTTGATGAAATAAAACATCATTTTATTTTTACATTCAAACAGCAAACTTAAAAATTTCTTGGGTTTATTTTTCAGTTCATTTTTATTTAAAACAAAAGTTTTGGGTCTTGATTGGTAATAGAGGAAAATAAGTGTGTGCATGAAATAAGACATCATTTTATTTTTACATTCAAACAGCAAATATAAACAATTATTAGGTTTATATTTTTCTTTCCTTTTCATTATTTTCTTTCCTTTTCATTATTTTCTTTCGTTTCCTTTTTGTTTCTCTTCATTATAAAGTTATAGAAATAGTTTGAAATAAGACATCATTTTATTTTTACATTCAAACAGCAAATATAAAAATTTATTAGGTTTATTTTTCTTTCCTTTTCATTAATTTTTTCGTTTCCTTTTTGTTTCTCTTCATTATAAAGTTATAAAAATAGTTTGAAATAAGATATAATTTTTTTTTTCACATTAAAACAGCAAATATGAAAATTTATTAGGTTTATTTTTCTTTCCTTTTCATTATTTTTTTCGTTTCCTTTTTGTTTCTCTTCATTATAAAGTTATAGAAATAGTTTGAAATAAGATATAATTTTGTTTCACATTAAAACAGCAAATATAAAAATTTATTAGGTTTATTTTTCTTTCCTTTTCATTAATTTTTTCGTTTCCTTTTTGTTTCTCTTCATTATAAAGTTATAAAAATAGTTTGAAATAAGATATATTTTTTTTTCACATTAAAACAGCAAATATAAAAATTTATTAGGTTTATTTTTCTTTCCTTTTCATTAATATTTTCGTTTCCTTTTTGTTTCTCTTCATTATAATGTTATAGAAATAGTTTGAAATAAGATATAATTTTTTTTTCACATTAAAACAGCAAATATAAAAATTTATTAGGTTTATTTTTCTTTCCTTTTCATTAATTTTTTCGTTTCCTTTTTGTTTCTCTTCATTATAAAGTTATAGAAATAGTTTGAAATAAGATATAATTTTGTTTCACATTAAAACAGCAAATATAAAAATTTATTAGGTTTATTTTTCTTTCCTTTTCATTAATTTTTTCGTTTCCTTTTTGTTTCTCTTTATTATAAAGTTATAAAAATAGTTTGAAATAAGATATAATTTTTTTTTCACATTAAAACAGCAACTATAAAAATTTATTAGGTTTATTTTTCTTGCCTTTTCATTAATATTTTCGTTTCCTTTTTGTTTCTCTTCATTATAAAGTTCACGCCACTTCCCGCATCGTTCACTCCAGTTCACTCCAGTTCACGCCAGTTCCCGCACTGTTCACTCCAGTTCACTCCAGTTGGCGCATCGTTCACGACTATTTCACGGCCATTTAGTGCGTGCCAATGCGTGCCACAAACTTTAGACATTTCAAAGTTTTGGGCCCGCATGGCACACATTGGTACGCTCTGGCACGCGAGTTCCCGCACTGTTCACGACATTTTCACGGCTCGTTCACGTGAGTTCGCGCATCAATGCGTGCCAGTGCGTGCCACAAATGCGTGCAAGTGTCAGGGGGGCTTAAAGATACCATTCCTCTTGCAGCACTTTACCTTGCCGGTAGATTGCCTAGCCCTTGTGGCCTAACACGGTCGCTTGCAATAATGCAGCCCGTAGAAACGCTTTTTACCGTTTTCCAGTGCCGATTGTAATACGCTTTTCCTGAGATAGACTGACTTATGCACAAACTGAAATCTATTTGTATTGATTTTTGTTTTATTGTGAAATATTTATCAGAAAAGCTTGTATGACATTCTAAATCTTTGACTAATAACAATGATTTATT
Organism: Palaemon carinicauda; assembly: GCF_036898095.1. NCBI lineage: Eukaryota > Metazoa > Arthropoda > Malacostraca > Decapoda > Palaemonidae > Palaemon > Palaemon carinicauda. The sequence goes on along the minus strand of NC_090729.1, from coordinate 159,346,276 downwards.
CATGATCTCTCTCATAAGTTCATTAACTTCACTCCATGGAGAGAAGAAACAAAATCTATGAATATAGAAAAAATAGAATAAAAATACTTTTAAATTTAGCAATGTTTTATAAGAATTTTATATTCCATATTACTGTTTTTATTGCAAATTGAAATAACAATTTCTTTATATTTAGCCAAGCTGCTACCCTAATTGGAAAATCTGTACGTTTTTAGCTCAAGGGTTCCAGTATGTAAACCAGCTCAATATGGAAATGTAACAAGGCACACTTATTGAGGATTGATATCTATAATTGGGCTTATGATTAGTTAACAACGTATTTGTTGCGGGCATGAATATATTTTGGTTAAATTTGGAGTTTTTAATTCTATGGCCGAGATCCAACTTTTTGCTTTTAGAATATTGGGATGTGCTCTTTATGATATTGTAATACATGTTATCTGTATTTTACATATAATTACCATAAGTTAGATCCTAAAAATCATAAGAAAAATAGTATTGGAATTATGATTTTTTGACGAATTAATAAAAAAAAAAAAAACTACCATGACAGTATGCTTTAGTATTCAGGCACTTCAAATCTAAATAGAATCTGAGCGTTTCTACTGCTTATCTTATCGAAAGAAGGATTCTATCCAATTGGAAACTGGCGATAGATTGATATGTGTGGCGGGTATAAATTATATTCAGTTTCAATTAGATAGAAAATAATTTGGTTATTTTCAAACCAAAATCAAGTCATGAAAGGTTCCAGAATGCAAGGTGTAGAGTTCCAAATTGCTAATTATCCCCCTCATCCACGCATTATAAATTTCATTACTTCATTTCTGTTGCTATTTGGGCACGAAATTGCTATAAAACGTGAACATGGTGTTTCTTGTTGTCTGGTCACAACTTAATTGTTAGGAATTACAAATTTCACAATAAATGTCACGGAAATATTTCCTTAGCAAACAATCGTTAGTTCAATTACCTTTGGGGGACAGGGGCAGGCCTGATATGCCAAATGTACTGAAATTAGTCAGCCAATCAAGTAATTACACAGTTATTTAATCTAATTTGCAATTGCCTTTTATGAAACCAATATATAACTGGTGTTTTTCATTGAATAACATGTATTATTGATGAAAAACATAGAATAACAATATTGTTAAATTCTGAAAGGCATAATAACGCAAACCCCCTTAGCACCTCCCTTACATCGTAACGAGAGTTTTACTTTACCGACAATAGATGGCATCAGAGGCATCTTGTCAGAACTAATATAGCATGTTATTTGAAGACCACGTGTGTCTAAAAAGAGTGGTAGGAAGGTAGAGGCTAGAGAATTGGTAGTTGGTAAATTGCGCAACGATCGTTTCCTTATTAGGAGTGGAAATTTTTATCAGACAATGGTGTGAATTTCTCATATCTTATCGGAAACAATCTGAGTTTACCTATAGAAGTGTTTAGTATTTCCTTTCTCCATCAGAACACATGGATGGTAGTTCATGTTTTAGTACAAGTGACCAAGGTAACAATCATCAGCATAGTTAGGGTTGGTGGGACGAGTTTGGGACAGCGCTGCCAAATGGAATTTCAATGAGTGGAGAAAATCTTTATTCATGACAGATTCAAATCATTTAAGGAGTAATGGGTATATGCCGGGAGGTGCATGACTATGGTGTAATTTGATGTTCTTATAATCAGCGTAATGAACATAGACAAATCGAATAATAAAAAAGAAAAGTGTCATATTTCTGTGTCTTCACCAATACCTGACTCAGTTGCGTCATCAACCTGCAAATTTGATTGTTAACAAGGGCGTTCCAGAGCGTAGATCAAATGGAAAATAAACCTTATCATAATTTCTCTAGTAATTATATGCATGAGGTGGAATCATTTAAATATTTAGGAACTATGATCTCTAATACAGGATCTTTAGAATTGGAGTTTAATGAAAGACTGAAAAAAGGAAAATTAAACAATGGGCTAGGCCAAGTAAAATTTGGAAATCAAATCGCCTGAAATTACATATCAAAATCAGGCTATATATTAGTTTAGAGAGATTGGTGTTACTGTATGGACATAAGTCGTGGTATGGCAATGAAACAATCTCCAACAGATTTTGTATACTGTGAGTTAAATGGCAGGACAGGATAAGAATGAAAACTACTCAAGAGATTACTCAATTGCCATATGTAGATGAGATCATTGTTGAGGGGTAGCTGGAGATGGTTTGGGCATGCTCTTCGCACTCCCCTAGAAAGATTAGTTCACCAAACTTTTAAGAAAACTGGGCTCCACAAGGCACTAGATGAGTTGGAAGACCCAGGCTTACATGGCTGAGGACCTTGAAGCAAGATTGAATGATTGATTGATTTGAGGTTTTCTGGCATCCTGACATTTAAGGTCATTGACGCCGTTGAAGCGTGAAGTAGGAGATGATGAATGGAGAAATATTGATTTAAAAGCTCAAGATAGAGACGACTGGTGAAATCTAACCGAGGCCCTTTGCGTCAATAGTCGTAGGAGGAGATGATGATATGTACATGCACACACAAACATATATATATATATATATATATATATATATATATATATATATATATATATATATATATATATATATATATATATATATATATATATATACAAATATATCCTTCTCTTAGTGGAAGTACCTTAAAGAAATGGAAAAGTTTGTGTATGGCTATGGTCAGCAGAGCTGTACTAGTAAGTACCACCCATACTAGGTTGGTTTGTTGTTTGTGATCAAACAATAGTCTCCTACCATCACCAATCTGCAGTTGGCCAGCGCAGTGATGAAAACTGACCAAACCTCATACATGAATTGATTTTTCTGAAGCCTTTGTCCTGCAGTGGACTAGAAACGGCTGCATTTATTGTTTTTGTTGTAAATATGTGTATGTATGTATTCACACTATAAACACACACACACACATATATATATATAAATTTATAAATATATATATATATATATATATATATATATATATATATATATATATATATATATATATATATATATATAATACATGTCGAATTTTGTGGATGTAGGATAATTTCATCACTAACACTCGTGATTTTCAATTTTTCAAATAAGTTACAAATACTCTTTGATGGAATGAGAGTAAATGTTAGGCTGGTCTAAACAGGCCAAATGTTTATCCTTATTTCCATCGGTAATTTTTTTGAGAACTTGGCCTGGCAGAAATATTCATCATAAAAGGAATTTCCTTAAGCGTTTTCAATGTAACATTTTTGCCTTAACAATACAGCATGTTTCAATCCAACACATTTTAATACCGTCATCAAGCCAAACATGAGGTGTAAGTATATTTTTTATAAATATTGCTAATTTATCATGTCTTAAATTCTTTGCCGTTGAGCCATTAAACATTTAATCCTCGCCCGGTTTCGGCATTTTTCATAACAGGATGGGTGGGGTGGGGGCGGGTAGGGTGGGGGCCAGTTGTTGATACTACTCCCCTTTGCATTTGGCCCCTAGCTGAGTAGAGACCCAGGACAAGAAACGAGCATGTCGGGCGTTATAAGACGAAGCGATTGGTTACAATTGTTAAGGTCCGTTAATCAGTGACCTTTGAGGTCAGGTCAAGTGTTTTTGCTGATTACTCCTAAACAAATGAATATACGGGAATGGGGTTTACACCACCGCATTTCTCCTGTCGAGTCTCAATGAATGGTGTAATTTTTTACCACGAAAGGTCAATTTGACGTTTCACCTCAGGTCAAGGTTACGGGTTTGGCACTATTAGTTGGTGCTCCTTACAGTGATTTGAAACAGCTACTCCAAAGGATAAAGGTTTAACGTGTTATACTTGATTTTGGAACAGGTGCCTCTTCTCATCTCTTCGTTAGAGCAAAAAAAAAAAAAAGATATCCGTCCTGGCACATTTGGCGTGACCTAACACGTGCCACGTTCCATCAACTGACCTGCGATTGGCACCATATGATTTCCTTTGTGATGGCGCGTCGAACGGTGCCAATCCCCGTCACGATCAGCCCAGTCGTTTGGCCTCCAGATCCGAAAATGCTTAAACACCTCACACTCACAAACATCTCAGGCTCAACTTTTCTTTTGCCACCCTCCCAAGATGATATTTCCGGATCTAAAACCATGCCATTGCATGCTTTTATTATCTCATATTTTTTTTTTTTATCAAATTATCATGTTTTACATATGTAGTAAATCGTTTTCATTGCCAATTTTGGTTAACGTTTGTAATTTTGTTTCTAAGGGTTCAGTCTGTGATGGTTTCTTTCTCATTCCGATTATGGCTGACAAAAGAATTGTTGCTATAGCCTCAGTGGCTTTATCAGCCGTAGACACTCCGGGCTAGGAATAATTTTCTATTTGATTAGACACTAGAACTACAATATATATTTCCCTAACGTTCATTTTCTCTTTTTCATTACTGCCGAAAAGCTTAAATCTTTGGGCCTTCCACCTGGTATTTGTGTGTGTGTGCGTGTGTGTGTGTGTGTTTGTGCACTGTGTGTATTCTATGTAAGCAACAGTATTCAGAAAAAGAAAATTCCCGGGAAATTTTTTTCTGTGTTTAATTCCTTTGAGTGAGAAAGAGGAACTTTGGTATGGAATGAAACTATAAAATAAACATATGGTTTTTGGTATATTTCCATCAATGTGGATATCCGAAAAATCGAAATTCCAAGGTTTCATGAGTAATTAACCAAAACTGGAAATTTGAGTCTTTTTGGGTGTAGGAGCGGTTGTTTTAATTGATTTCACGTATGGAATGCGAAATAGAATAAAGCCCTTTTCTCAGTTTAATCAAAGGAAAAAAAATGTAGGAAAACAAAAAATATGAACTATCCTAGTAAAGAATAGAAAATGTGTGGAGCATTCCCACTTGTTATGCTTGTTTTCTAAGTAATGAAATATTACGTAAATGATTATAATTTTTGAGTAGGTGAACCAGAATTTTTTTTCTTATAAATCTCATTTAATATATTTTGTTGACGATGGAAGAGCTTAATTTCATTTGGTTATTTGTGAAGACTTAATGAACATGCAGAGACAAAATTAGGAATGCTGACAGAATCTAAAGAGGATTTTGCTTACTTGATTAAACTGTTGTTGTTATTGATTTTTTGTTAAGGACTCATATCCTTCCTGCATAATCTCGTTATCCTTATTGAGCAATGGTTTGTCATGTTTTCGCTATATTTCCCTCGGGATCTTAAAAATACTATATTCTCGCAGCATTCACTTATTATTTTTTCCTTTTTAATAAATATTTTGGATTTGATACATTACTCTCAAGTGCGTCTGGGAGATTTGGTGACTGCGGAAATCGGTCACAGATAGTCACAACTTTCAAACAGATAAATAAACTATGCAATATTTTATAGATTCTTTCTATGACGATTTGTAATCGATTTTTTTAAGCACTCTATTAAGGAATATAAAACACATGAAAACATTCAACTGTTGTAATTAACAAAATGCACACAATGTTGTATATTTACAGGAAACCAGTGAAATCGTTTTTTTTTTTTTTTTTTTTTTTTTTTTAATGGATTATATTTTTCATATGCGGACTCTTCTAAACACATACAAATAAATACTTGTAATCAGAATCGGGCTGAGAAACTCGGAGATTCCGAAGGTAACTCTAGGTCTTCTTCATGAGATTAGATGGCAGAAAAGGAGGCCAAAGATCTCCTTGAAGAAATTGTGTTTGGGGGAAGAATAAACCCAAGAAAGCCGAAGAATTTGAAATGATTTATAAACATGTGTTCAAATATATATAGATTGTGGATGAAAGAGTTGATCGATAGCTATGGAAGAGAAAAAAAAAAAAAACACTTGGCTGTTAACTTGAAGTTTTAGGAGCGAAGATCATTAGAGCATCGCATAGAACCTATTATTATAAAAGGTGAATAAAGTTGATAAAAATTCAGGATAAATGGAATATAAATTTAAATATATATATATATATATATATATATATATATATATATATATATATATATAGATATCTCTCTCTCTCTCTCTCTCTCTCTCTCTCTCTCTCTCTCTCTCTCTCTCTCTCTCTCTCTCTCTCTTATTTTTGGTAATATTAAAGCAAATATGATTAGAGGAATTCTCAAAAATTAATTTCATTTGCTGCCGGATGGGGGGATATGGGTAGGGGGCCGGCCGTGAATTCACCAGACAGTAGTTAAGTTTCCCGTCTTTCAAATTAACCTGTTTTTCCTTAAGGCTGATTTCAATTTTACGAAAATGTCGGTGGCCAGACAATAAAGGAAATTGCTAGAAGTTAAACTTCTTACGGGAAAAAGTTTCCTGAAAACTTATGAGAGAGTCAGTTTGAGGGCGGAATAGGTTCCAACTTTCCATATTCTATTACTGAAGAAACAGGTTCTATTTTAAATTCATGAGGAAATAATCAGATTATCGAATCGTTTCTGTAAAATCAAGTAACCAAATCATCATATACATCAGTAATTGCATAAAAGCAGTTATGTCGTGTAGGGTGAAATGGGAATTAGAATAAGCTTAGCAGTAGTATGGCTCACTTGGTTGGTTGAAACGAGGAATGTTTCCTCTAAAAGGAAAGAGTTTTATAGATTAGATTTTCACTCGAAGTTAGTAGTACATTGCATATCCAGCAGAGGATTTTGAGGCTGGAACGTAGACAGGTACAACAGCTGCCTCCTTCTTGGCACTGTTGGAGGCTACGGTGACAGGTTTGAGGTTAGAGTGGTACCCGTGATGATCGTCGTGCCCATACCCTGCAGGTAAGAAAGGTCATATCATAAATGGCAAGACATTATTGCTCTAATCTATTCTATAATTACGCCGTATCTTTGATTCTTTTTTTTTTAATCTCGTGATTATTTGCTAAACTACATTCTATGCTACTGGCTCAGGCCGTGATAAAAACGAAGGTGATTTGTTGATATATAAAAAAAGATCAAGAAATCAAATAAATTATAGGGTTTAGTTAGCTAAATGACCTACCTCCATGATGGTCGTCATGACCGTGGTGGTCATCATGCCCGTAGCCATGCCCATGGTGATCATCATCGTGACCATAGCCTCCATGGTGATCATCATGGTGATCGTCATGGCCGTAGCCATGCCCATGATCATCATGGCCATGGTGATCGTCATGCCCATAGCCTCCATGATGGTCGTCATGGCCATAACCGTGCCCGTGTCCGTGGTCATCATGGCCATAGCCTCCATGATGGTCGTCGTGTCCATAGCCATGTCCATGATCATCATGGCCTTTATGTTCGTCATGGCCATAATCGCCCTTATGGCCGCCCTTCTTACCATAGGAGCTCTTGTGACCATAGTGACCCTTTTTGCCGTAGTCCCCTTTGTGGCCTTTGTGGTCATCGTGGTACTTGCCTTTCTCGTGGTGGCCTTTCTTGCCGTGCTTGTCGTGGTGCTTTCCTCCCTGCAAAATGGGTGGTTGATATTAGAGTTTGAGAGAATATTAAGATGTTTTGTTTTTAATTGCAAATATCCGAGATGGTTATTGGTGACGTAACCAATGTAACGAAGAAATCATGTGGTGCACATGGAGAAATTATTTACTGATCTAGTTTTAAAATTTTTAAGCTGATTTAGAGCAATACAGTGTTGGAGTAGTTGCCACTTGCAGAGATTTGTGAATAATTTTCCAGTGTAAAAGTATCAAAGAAAGCAAAAAAAAAAAAAATATGAAAGAGAAATGCATACCTTGTAATGTTTGCCTTTGTGGTCTTTCCCTTTGTGGGATTTGAAGTGCTTATCGAAGTCATCATATTTGCTGTGATATTTCTTCTTGTCTCCGTCGTCGTAGAATTTCTTGTGGGTGTGGTACTCCTCCTTGTGGTAGACGTCTTTGTGACCCTGGGGGATACACGGGGTTTAGGCTCTCTCTCTCTCTCTCTCTCTCTCTCTCTCTCTCTCTCTCTCTCTCTCTCTCTCTCTCTCTCTCTCTCTCTAAGCTATATCGTAGGGTTATGTTTCATTTGATTATAGCTGCTATATGTATCAAGCTGCTATATGTATCAGAGTATCAACAGACCACTTGCGATTATATTAGGCTGTTTGTTAAAAAGGAACTTTCTAATACCTCGATGAGAGCCTCTTGTAACCTTTGACAGAGAAGTTATTTTGTTTTTTTGTGTTTGCTAGTTAGTCTGTTTGTTAGAAGGATTAAGGAAAAAGTTATGTATGCCTTTGTTTAAAAAGATGACTAATTGTACTTGGTTACTGGCAACAAATGATAAGAGTTTCGACGATATAAGAATATATCCATATGAAAAACTTGAGAGATTGGTCAAGGCTGTGGAGAATTCCTTTTTCGGAATACTTGTGAATATATTTCATTACTTATGTGTTTATGTCATCATCCTACTTGTGTGCATATATTGTTACTTGTTTGTAGATATCATTACTCGACTGTATATTTCATTACATATCTATTTATTTGAGTACCCCATCGCTGTATATGACTTTAGTAAGGCGAGAATCCAAAGTTGCTGGCTCAGTATCCATTTATTTTTTCTGATACAAAATGTTAGAAATTGATTTCTCAACTAACTCTCCTACATAGATTATATGATCCAATTCATTTGAATCTTGATTTTATTCATTATTTGTATGAATATTTTCCCCATTGTTAAGAGGTTCGGTATTGGGATTTTATTGAATTCCAGTAACTAGGGCAGATAATTTAAGGTTACTTAATTCCACCAGTCTAAGAATACCTCCAAAGCCAGTGACAATGACAGTATTGGGATGACTAGACGAGAACCTGTGAGTTGGTGTTAGAAAGTGAGATACTTGAAGGATGACCGTGAAATTCAACTGGAACTATTTTGTCTATAGCGATTTCTCACCTGGTTCGTTCTCGACAGGAAAAAGAGAGGTCGACTTGTTTGTACAAATGTGTCAACATACGACACTTCCAGTAATCTTATACGGGTAAATAAACTAAGGGATCCCATCAGTTACTTTATAAAAGCTTATTGTTCTTCAGTGCTGATCAGAATTAATAAAAAGTGTGGAAATATGCTAAATTTATGTTGTAAATCGAGTTTATGACAATCTTAACTACTGGATAATTTGAAAGCTGATATGAGATAACCAGATTCAGGTCATTGCATCACTACGCCAGAATATGTTTGTGTGGCAGTATTTAGCGGGGTCGGGAACCTTGTAATGTCATAACAATCATATCATGTCTTATGAATTTGCAAAAGATGTTATTAGGAATGGAAATCCTACCTTCAACGCAGGCTTCTTGCTCTCATATTTTTGTTATAACAATTATTATTATTATTATTATTATTATTATTATTATTATTATTATTATTATTATTATTATTATTACTAGGCAAATCATGATCGCGTTATCTGTGTAATAAACCTGAGAAGTCTTACCTTCTTCTTGTGACCTTTCTTGTGGTGACCTTTATCGCCGTACTTGTGACCTTTCTTTCCCTTCTTGCCCTTGTGCTCGTCGCCGTAGTACTTGGCCTTGTGGTGGTGACCTTTATATTTCTTGCCTCCTTTGTCGTGGTATCCCTGTGGAAGGATGAGGAAGGATTCAGTTCAGATGTAGAAATTCATTTAATGTTCTTCTTATGCAAGGTTTCATAAGTGTACAGTCCCCACTCTCTCTCTCTCTCTCTCTCTCTCTCTCTCTCGATCGATCGATCGATCGATCGATCGAGAGAGAGAGAGAGAGAGAGACAGAGTAAACAATCCATACGTTACACCAACCTTCTTGTGAGCTTTTCCATGGTCGCCGTAGTGATTTCCCTTATGGCCCTTCTCAGCCTTGTGTCCCTTGTGCCCTTTGTAGCCCTTCTTTTCGTGATGACTTCCTTTGTAGCCCTTATGGCCTTTGTGCGCCTTTTTCCCCCCTTTACCGTAACCTGAAAAAAAACTCTCGTTATTTCGACTCTGATTGGATTATGGTTGTTCAACAGGTTTTCTCTAGTCTTGTCGATCCTCTACAAAGTAATTGTGGATACAAAGATTCCGACACCTTCAGTTCTATTATTTCAGCGGGGGATTTTAAGGCAGGTAATCAAATCTTTAAGGCTTCGATACCGATGTGTTCTAGATAACGGAAGAGGCCAATCAAGCTAATTGCTCGCCTGTGCTGTCGTTCGTTTGTTCCCTATCTAGTTTGTGCTATCTAATGGTATCGCTTTCGTTTTTATTTTTCTTATTGCAGCTTGGGATCTGTTTGTGATGTGATACTGTTAATAAGTTATGTTCTTAGTTTTTGTTGAAAACGCCATTGGTTGAATTCAAACCTAAATATAAAGGAAAACAATTAGCTTATATCTTTACTTTTCGAAATATATATGGCATTTTAATTACACGCAGTTCCCGCAATTGATTGCATTGTAGTTTCCGTGATATATGATAACAGACCATATTGGATAGCTCATAATTAAGGTGGAAATATTGTTATGAAGAGGTCGTATTTCATGAGTATTACTGGGAGAACTTTGAACGTGATAGACATTTTTCTTTTCAGGGATTTTATTTGGTACGAATCGAATTTAATTAAATTCAAAACATAACTTCTAATCTACCATTGCAGGTGTATATAATATCTGTACTTCACATATGTTTATCTGTGGGTGTATTTTTGTGTGAAAACTACAGAGTATTTGACTGAGGATATTCATAATTCTCGTCGAATAAGAGAATGAGAGAATATTTACAAGAAGAATACTCCAAAATTCATATCTTATGTCTTCCACTAATTCATATTTTAATCAATTAATTAAGCAATGATTAATTCAAGAGTTCAATTAATTCCTGTGCAAAACTTACCTGTGGCTGCTGTCAGGAGATCGACCGTGGCAACGGCGGAGACTTGCTGGCTGCCCTCCGGCAGGAGGTCGGTCTCCTCAGGGTCCTGGAAAACGCTGACTGCAGCAATGTCAAGGTCCTCCGGCTCCCCTTTCAGGTTTCCCGCAGCCGTCGCCAGTGCCATCGCCAGGAAGGCCACTTTTATCTGCCGAAGGCGTCGACGAAATAAGTGGCGTATCAAGGATTTTTTTTTTTTTTTCATATGGGGCAAACAATGGAAAATTTCCCCCCCCCCCAAGAGTTGTTTTTTGTATTTCATTGAATTGGTAATATTATTTTACATGGGGGATGAAAATTAATCATATCTATGTACTGTATTTTTAACTTTTTACCACAAGGCAGTAGCACAAGAAACTTACTAAGGAAATTTTTTTAGTTTTGAAATACCAGTAATTTGTTTATTACCTAATATCTAACTTAAATATTGAATGAATTCGATATCTAACCCATTTATAAATGCTCAACGAAATGCATTCAACAATTCAAAATATTATATACAGCAATATACAAACATTCACATTAAAGTGCAATCTTTTTTATATTACTAAATCTTGTGATTACTGCTTCAAGGTCAAATGATTCTACTTTATCCCTTTCAATGGATAATTAAGGTTATGCCTGACAAACTGTCCTCGGTCATCGTAGACCTAAGATAATTTCTAATCAACTTAAGCCTACTAAAAGATCCTTCTACACCTAAACTTCAGATACTACATATATTCAAAATTGTGTACAAAATCACCACATTTGCATATTCAGAATTCCGATTTGTATTATCTAGGAATTCTGAACAGCGGCGTTATCAAGTTTACTCTTTATTTCTTGTGTGTCATTAACAAGGGAAGAAAACTGGTTGTAATCAGCAATTGCGCTTTCTATGTCTACATCCATTGAATAGACCTTAGGCAGTTGTCTACAATGTTTTATCCTAATATTTGGGAAGCAAGCAAGAAATCTTCTTGACTGAATTTTAAAAACCAAAAGACGTGTCCTGCAATTCAACAATCAGACCATTATAATTAACGAAATATATACTGTAATTTAACTTAGTTTAAACATTAACTATTGGTTCATCAGCATCTGTTTCTTCTACCGTTCTTCTCTGACACCTAACTAGAGAAACCTGAAATGCTGTTTCATAACCCTCTGTTTCTGAAAAAGCTTTTGCATTATAAAGTTTCAAGTTAAATGTTTCATTTGTTCTATCTTTTACTTTGATGCTTGTTTAATGTCCATAAAAAATTTCCAAAACATTTCCTACGGGACCTGTTTGCTCCCCACCTGACATTGACCTCACACTCAGGCCCCCTTTGGCTACGTCACTGATCAACGAAGGGGATAAGTGTTGACATTTTGATTGGGTGTTTATATCTACCTATCTATCTATATTATATAAACGCACACAAACACACACGCATATATATTGTATATATATATATATATATATATATATATATATATATATATATATATATATATAAATATATATATATTTATATATATATATATATATGTATATATATATATATATATATATATATATATATATATATATATATATATATATATTCAGGACGTTTAGCTTGGTTTTAATTATATTATTTTTTTCTCATTTATTCTGACGATAGTTTCTCAAAATGATTTTAATATCTAGTACTACTTCACAATTAAATGATGAACTATAGTAAGCAAATCAGAACAGTTTTTTCGGGTTTATCATGAATATTTCCATTACCAGGAAATATCTAGAATTTAGAGAGACAATAAAGAAAAGGTTCGTTCTCTAAGCTCTCTATATCGTAGGATACCTTAGGGGTATTTATTTCTTTTGCTTTTATCATATTTTATTTCGACAAAGCTTCTTTTGTTATTTTTTAGCGCTTGCGGCCATACACAAAAGTATGAAGAATTTGTGATTATTATGAGTAGGTACAAAATAGAAATATTTAATATTGTATTTCAAAAATATCCAGAAGGATATAGTGCTGGAAAGAGGTCACACTGTTGTTTGATCATTATTTCTGCGATAAGACAAAGATTGAAGAATCAGCTGAATTGAATTATCGTGATTTTCTGCGTAGAAAAATCATAAATTAGCATTTATTTTGGAGAATTAAGAGGCTTTGATTGTCTGTATAGTAAATTTCGCGAAGTTTTAGTGGACGAAAATGCAAAGGATTTATCATATGAGATTGGAGATTCAGATGTGTCATAAGACAGTTATAACTCCTACTAAGAAGGAAACAGATATTATGGTCTTATGAATTGTAATACAACAAAAGACTAGAACTGAATAAACATTATGAAGGGAACTTTTTTATTATGCGTCGAAAGAGAAATGAAAATAGAAATCGTTAAGAAAGCTAAAACGGGTTCAAACAACATATATCTATTATGAAGAGACTCGTTCTTACCCACGCTGCTCCAGTCATCTTGTAGTAGTTCAGGGACCTCCTATTGAGGTCTTCGCTGAAGGAGGAGCCAGCCACCACTGACGTTCCCTTTGCCGCCCTCAGGTTATATACCCGAAGGTGGCTCTTGCTTTTCCAAGCGATGGTCATCAAGCGGCACCGTCCTATCATGGCTTCAGTGGCGACCTGACGCGTTGAGCCATTGAGAGATCACGGCTTTTTTTCCCTAATTATAAATGGTATCGGCAAAGAAAGAGAAAACAGGAAAACGTGTGCGGTATATGTAGCATTGGGATTGACAAGCCTTTAGTCTCGATAATCACTCAAAGAAATTATTTCGTGTAAATAAGAAGAAAGATTTGGATGAACGCTGTGGATTTTGTTTTTAACGTTAAAGGTTTGTTTTTGTTTTTGTTTAATAAGAATTTTTCATACCTATAGCTAATCAAGGGAATTATAGATGGTTTTATCGTTAGAAAATATTTCCTTTAGCTCTCGGTGGAGTTGCAGGATACGGAATCATATATGTTTTTCTTCCTAATTCCCTGAAATGTATCTTGATATCGAAAGGATTTTTTGCTAAGGAAGAGTGGCAGTTTTGCAAATAAAAATTGCTAGAAAATGTGTGATCAAAAGCACTTCATGATATGGTTCATAAGGCAAGATTTCACGAGGAAAAAAAGTCGAAAATACTATTTTTGTTGAAGAAAATAAACAGAAAATAATCCATCAAGGCTTCTGATGACATAATGTACAAAATGAGGGTCAAAGCGATATCAGCGCTTTTTTTAGAATCAACTATCTTCAGTTTTCTGTCTGTCTTCTTTCCTTGAATTTCTGTCTGTGCCTTCTCCGTTTCAGTTCTTATTTTTGTCTTTGTATCTTGTTTGTTACAGTTTTTTTTTTCAGTATTTCTTCCTTGCTTCAATATATCCTCTTTGCTCCAGTCTACACCTATCTACGTCCCTTCTTTGCTTCACTTCTTGTCTGTCTATTATTTCAGTTACAGTTCCTTGCTCCAATTATAATTTTTTTTCTGTATATTTCCTTCAGTATTTGTCTGTCTTTTCTTTTCTTCAGCTTCTGTCTAAGTCCCTACTTTTCTTCAGCTTCTGTCTATCTATGTGTCTTCTTTGCTCCAGTCCTTGTGAGTCTGTGCATCTCATTTATATCAGATTCTGTTTATTGTTGTCTTCTTATCTTGAGTTTCTGCCAGTCTGAGTAACTTCTTGGCTTCTGTTCTTTTTTCTTGTCCAATCTTTGTTTACGTTTGTTTTTTCTTTGCTTTAATTTCGGCCTCTCTGTCTCTTTTTTATTCCAGCTCTCATTTGTTTGTGTATCTTATTTGCTCTCATTTTTGTATGTCTATAATCTGTTTCAGGTCTTGATTACATGGTTTTTTTTTTGCTTCAGAATTATCTGTGCCTATTTTTTTTTTTTAGTTTTCTATATCTGTGTGTCTTCTTGGCTTTCATTTCTATCTGTGTCTTCTTTGTTCCATCTCTTTTCATTTCAGTGTATCTTCTTGGCTTCAGTTTCTGACTGACTGTGTGTTTTCTTGGAATTGTTTTTTTTTCTGTCAATGTTACTTCTTTGCTTCCTTTTTTGTTTTGGCTTTAGTTATTATTTTCTGTGTATGTTACTTGTATCTATTTATGTCTTTCGAAATCTTCATAGATTAGGCTACCTCAATCGGCCTCTCTTCTTTGCTTATTTTTTCGTTTCTTGTCTCTTGCCTTAGTTTTAATGTCTGTTCGCTGCATTTAGTGTCTCTTCGTGCCCTTTTCCCGTTTTTGCATATCTTTTTCTTTTCTTATTGTTTCAGTTTCCTTCTTCTCCTCATTACTCCAGTTTTTTTTTCTCTTATTTTCACTAGTTTATCTGTCTGTGACTCTCTGCTTCAGTTTTGTGTGTCTGTCCCTTCTTTGTCTGTACATCTTATTAGCTTCAGCAGTAGGTTGTCTGTCTTTGCTTCCGTTTCTCTGGTATCTTTTTGTGTCTTTTATAAACCTTTCTATTTTTTATTCATTTTTTTTTTATCTTTTTTCCAATTTATATATAGCCAGTTCTCATCTTGACACACGTGTCTATCCTTTGCATCAGTGTCTGTGCGTGGTGATTCTGTCTGTATTTTCTGCCTATCACTGTTCTTTCTTTAGTTTGCTTTATGCGTGTGTGCATCAAGTACGTCTATCTATCTCGAAATGTTTCCTTGAATCTATGGAAACTTGGGATTCTGACCTACTAGTAGGTAACGAAACCCAATAAGTAAGGAACCTTATATAACCTATTGGACATTTCACAGCCAAAACCCCTTGAGCGAATCTAAAGAGGATTACGGTGACTTCCTTGAAAATAATAATATGTCTTTATCGGCATTGTCTTTATACTCGTCACTCAATTTCAAATATTCGTTAGGAAAAAGAATTTCTTCTGAGAAGATTTCTAGACAAATCACTACCATAACTTAGATATAGAGGATTTTCATTTATACCTTAAAATATCTGGACAATACGTAAGTATATACAAAATATTCGTACGGTAAAAAAGGTGGCAAATCTGTTTTTTCAGTAAAAATTTATATATTTCTGTATAAAACATATTTTGAGAGAGAGAGAGAGAGAGAGAGAGAGAGAGAGAGAGAGAGAGAGAGAGAGAGAGAGAGAGAGAGAGAGAGAGAGAGAGAGAGAGAGAGAGAGCATATTTGGTCTAAAATATTAACATTAACGTATTAAACAATATACTTTGTTTATTCTATACTTGAAGACAACAATTTAGGAATTAAATTGCAGATGGGTAGTCGCGATAGGCAACTTCTTTCATTGGTCATAGAGAATCCATCGATTTTTCAAACTCGACTAATCAGTTCACATTGCTTCTTGGTTATAATCTTACAATTTAGAGATATTCAATTTACACATTTTTTTTTAACGCAAATCTTACCATTTCAGAGCATATGCTCACAGCTGAAAGCAAATACTTAAAAACAAATAAACATTGTATTCGTGATTGAATTCTATAGCCTATTCTGATATACTCAGAGAAGTATAGCCTATTCTGATGTACTCAGAGAAGTGCAGCCTATTCTGATGTACTCAGAGAAGTACAGCCTATTCTGATGTACTCAGAGAAGTGCAGCCTATTCTGATGTACTCAGAGAAGTTCAGCCTATTCTGATGTACTCAGAGAAGTTCAACCTATTCTGATGTACTCAGAGAAGTGCTGCCTATTCTGATGTACTCAGAGAAGTATAGCCTATTCTGATGTACTCAGAGAAGTTCAGCCTATTCTGATGTACTCAGAGAAGTGCAGCCTATTCTGATGTACTCAGAGAAGTGCTGCCTATCTTGATGTACTCAGAGATGTGCATCCTATTCTAATGTACTCAGGGAAGTGCCACCTATTCTGATGTACTCAGAGAAGTTCAGCCTATTCTGATGTACTCAGAGAAGTGCTGCCTATTCTGATGTACTCAGAGAAGTTCAGCCTATTCTGATGTACTCAGAGAAGTTCAGCCTATTCTGATGTACTCAGAGAAGTGAAGCATATTCTGATGTACTCAGAGAAGTGCAGCCTATTCTGATGTACTCAGAGAAGTGCAGCCTATTCTGATGTACTCAGAGAAATTCAGCCTATTCTGAAGTACTATGAGAAGTGCAGCCTATTCTGATGTACTCAGAGAAGTTCAGCCTATTCTGATGTACTCAGAGAAGTTCAGCCTATTCTGATGTACTCAGAGAAGTGCTGCCTATTCTGATGTACTCAGAGAAGTTCAGCCTATTCTGATGTACTTAGAGAAGTGCAGCCTATTCTGATATACTCAGAGAAGTGGTGCCTATTTTAAAGTACTCAGAGAAGTGTAGCCTATTCTAATGTACTCAGAAAAGTACTACCTACTCTCATGTACTCAGAGAAGTGCAGCCTATTCTGATCTTCTTAGAGAAGTGCAGCTTATTCTGATGTACTCAGAGAAGTGCTGCCTATTTTGATGTACTCAGAGAAGTTCAGCCTATTCTGATGTACTCAGAGAAGTAGAGCCTATTCTGATGTACTCAGAGAAGTACAGCCTATTCTGATGTACTCAGAGAAGTATAGCCTATTCTGGTGTACTCAGAGAAGTTTAGCCTATTCTGATGTACTCAGAGAAGTGCAGCCTATTCTGATGTACTCAGAAAAGTGCAGCCTATTCTGATGTACTCAGAGAAGTATAGCCTATTCCTATGTACTCAGAGAAGTGCACCCTATTCTGATGTTATCAGAGAAGTACAGCCTATTCTAATGTACTCAGAGAAGTATAGCCTATTCTGATATACTCAGAGAAGTTCAGCGTATTCTGATGTACTCAGAGAAGTGCAGCCTATTCTGATGTACTCAGAGAAGTGCAGCCTATTCTGATATACTCAGAGAAGTAGAGCTAATTCTGATGTACTCAGAGAAGTTCAGCCTATTCTGATGTACTCAGAGAAGTGCAGCCTATTCTGATGTACTCAGGGAAGTGCAGCCTATTCTGATGTACTCTGAGAAGTATAGCCAATTCTGATGTACTCAGAGAAGTTCAGCCTATTCTGATGTACTCAGAGAAGTGCAGCCTATTCTGATGTACTCAGAAAAGTGCAGCCTATTCTGATGTACTCAGAGAAGTATAGCCTATTCCTATGTACTCAGAGAACTGCAGCCTATTTTGATGTTATCAGAGAAGTGCTGCCTATTCTGATGTACTTAGAGAAGTGCAACCTATTCTGATGTACTTAGAGAAGTACAGCCTATTCAGATGTACTCAGAGGAGTATGGCCTATTCTGATGTATTCAGAGAAGTGCTGCCTATTCTAATGTACTCAGAGAAGTGCCACCTATTCTGATGTTATCAGAGAAGTACAGCCTATTCTAATGTACTCAGAGAAGTATAGCCTATTCTGATGTACTCAGAGAAGTTCAGCCTATTCTGATGTACTCAGAGAAGTGCAGCCTATTCTGATGTACTCAGAGAAGTGCAGCTTACTCTGATGTACTCAGAGAAGTAGAGCCAATTCTGATGTACTCAGAGAAGTTCAGCCTATTCTGATGTACTCAGAGAAGTGCAGCCTATTCTGATGTACTCAGAGAAGTGCAGTCTATTCTGATGTACTCTGAGAAGTATAGCCAATTCTGATGTACTCAGAGAAGTTCAGCCTATTCTGATGTACTCAGAGAAGTGCAGCCTATTCTGATGTACTCAGAGAAGTGCAGCCTATTCAGATTTACTCAGAGAAGTATAGCCTATTCCTATGTACTCAGAGAAGTGCAGCCTATTTTGTTGTTATCAGAGAAGTGCTGCCTATTCTGATGTACTTAGAGAAGTGCAACCTATTCTGATGTACTTAGAGAAGTTCAGCCTATTCTGATGTACTCAGAGAAGTGCAGCCTATTCTGATGTACTCAGAGAAGTGCTGCCTATTTTGATGTACTCAGAGAAGTGCAGCCTATTCTAATGTACTCAGAGAAGTGCCACCTATTCTGATGCACTCAGAAAAGTGCAGCCTATTCTGATGTCTCAGAGAAGAGCAGCCTATTCTGATGTACTCAGAGAAGTGCTGTCTATTTTGATGTACTCAGAGAAGTGCAGCCTATTCTGATGTACTCAGAGAAGTGCTGCCTATTTTGATGTACTCAGAGAAGTGCAGCCTATTCTAATGTACTTAGAGAAGTGCCACCTATTCTGATGTACTCAGAGAAGTTCAGCCTATTCTGATGTACTCAGAGAAGTGCAGCCTATTCTGATGTACTCAGAGAAGTGCCACCTAATCTGATGTACTCAGAGAAGTGCAGCCTATTATGATGTACTCAGAGAAGTACCACCTATTCTGATGTACTCAGAGAAGTGCAGCCTATTCTGATGTACTCAGAGAAGTGCAGCCTATTCTGATGTACTCAGAGAAGTATAGCCTATTCCTATGTACTCAGAGAAGTGCAGCCTATTTTGATGTTATCAGAGAAGTGCTGCCTATTCTGATGTACTTAGAGAAGTACAACCTATTCTGATGTACTTAGAGAAGTACAGCCTATTCCGATGTACTCAGAGGAGTATGGCCTATTCTGATGTACTCAGAGAAGTGCTGCCTATTCTAATGTACTCAGAGAAGTGCAGCCTATTTTGATGTTATCAGAGAAGTACAGCCTACTCTAATGTACTCAGAGAAGTATAGCCTATTCTGATGTACTCAGAGAAGTTCAGCCTATTCTGATGTACTCAGAGAAGTGCAGCCTATTCTGATGTACTCAGAGAAGTGCAGCCTATTTTGATGTACTCAGAGAAGTAGAGCCAATTCTGATGTACTCAGAGAAGTTCAGCTTATTCTGATGTACTCAGAGAAGTGCAGCCTATTCTGATGTACTCAGAGAAGTTCAGCTTATTCTGATGTACTCTGAGAAGTATAGCCAATTCTGATGTACTCAGAGAAGTTCAGCCTATTCTGATGTACTCAGAGAAGTGCAGCCTATTCTGATGTACTCAGAGAAGTGCAGCCTATTCTGATGTACTCAGAGAAGTATAGCCTATTCCTATGTACTCAGAGAAGTGCAGCCTATTTTGATGTTATCAGAGAAGTGCTGCCTATTCTGATGTACTTAGAGAAGTGCAACCTATTCTGATGTACTTAGAGAAGTTCAGCCTATTCTGATGTACTCAGAGAAGTTCAGCCTATTCTAATGTACTCAGAGAAGTGCTGCCTATTTTGATGTACTCAGAGAAGTGCAGCCTATTCTAATGTACTCAGAGAAGTGCCACCTATTCTGATGTACTCAGAGAAGATCAGCCTATTCTGATGTACTTAGAGAAGTGCAGCTTATTCTGATGTACTCAGAGAAGTGCTGTCTATTTTGATGTACTCAGAGAAGTGCAGCCTATTCTAATGTACTCAGAGAAGTTCTGCCTATTCTGATGTACTCAGAGAAGTGCAGCCTATTCTGATGTACTCAGAGAAGTGCAGCCTATTCTGATGTACTCAGAGAAGTACATCCTATTTTGATACTCAAAGAAGTGCAGCCTATTTTGATACTCAGAGAAGTGCAGCCTATTCTAATGTACTCAGAGAAGTGCAGCCTATTCTGGTGTTCTCAGAGAAGTTCAGCCTATTTTGATGTACTCAGAGAAGTGCAGCCTATTCTAATGTACTCATAGAAGTGCCCCCTATTCTGATGTACTCAGAGAAGTGCAGCCTATTCTGATGTAATCAGAGAAGTGCAGCCTATTCTGATGTACTCAGAGGAGTATAGCCTATTCTGATGTACTCAGAGAAGTGCAGCCTATTCTGATGTACTCAGAGGAGTATAGCCTATTCTGATGTACTCAGAGAAGTGCAGCCTATTCTGATGTACTCAGAGAAGTGCAGCCTATTCTGATGTAATAAGAGAAGTGCAGCCTATTCTGATGTACTCAGAGGAGTATAGCCTATTTTGATGTACTCAGAGAAGTTCAGCCTATTCTGATGTACTCAGAGGAGTATAGCCTATTCTGATGTACTCAGAGAAGTGCAGCCTATTCTGATGTACTCAGAGGAGTATAGCCTATTCTGATGTACTCAGAGAAGTTCAGCCTATTCTGATGTAATCAGAGAAGTGCAGCCTATTTTGATGTACTCAGAGGAGTATAGCCTATTCTGATGTACTCAGAGAAGTGTAGCCTATTCTGATGTACTCAGAGGAGTATAGCCTATTTTGATGTACTCAGAGAAGTGCAGCCTATTCTGATGTACTCAGAGGAGTATAGCCTATTCT
>NC_090729.1:159312728-159320228 GCF_036898095.1 Palaemon carinicauda | reverse complement strand
TTATCTTGTCCAACCAATCAGCGATGAGGAAACTCTTCCGAGCTAAAAGGGCACCCCTGCGAGTCGGTGCAAATCTGCCTCACTGAAAATAATTGACTATAGGGAAGGTTGTGGTAGGAATTTGGTCGAGAAAGTAAGGATTCTGATGAAGGACTGATAGAGGAATACTATTGTGAGTTTTGGGAAGGAGGAGTGTTCATTTGTCAAGTACAAGGTATTGAAAAGTCAGCGATACAATCTATATAGAGGCAAAATGGTACAGATGGTATGTTGTTGCGAGTAACCAAAAGTTTTCATGATGGAGTAGAAGCACTTTTTAAAGTATGTAAGAGGTGAATGTGGTACAACTTCGTGGCTTTTCGTGGATGGAGTTATGCAAGAGGTCAGAAGAAGGACATTGTATATATGCATGAAGTTATAGAATAAGAAAAGGAGATTTGGAAGGATTAGTTTTTCCCTAGAATATTGTGTTGATCGCGGACACTAGAAGAACCACAGAGTCTGGGAGAAGAGTTTGAAAGTGTGTGCAGGATTATAAAGTTGAGAACAAATAAGAAGTATAGTAAGATAGAGTAAATGATAAAAAAAGGAAACTGGAGCAATGGCAGTATGGATGGTAGAAAAATGGGAAGAGATTGATCTGTATAAGTATCCTTTAATAGTTATAATAGTTGATGGTAAGGTGAGTGGGTAGTTGAGTCACAGAATAAGAGAAGCAAGAAAGAGCAGGGTGTGTGTGCAAGAGTAGTAAGAGACTTTTGTTGTTGTCTGTAGAAGCCAATGTAAGAATATCTGAAGGGATTTTTTAACCAAATCTCCTTTATGGTAACGAACTTTCAATGTTGATTATAAATGATTGAAAAATGCGTGAAGCAGTTGAGATGAACTGTTTACGTAGCAAGTGTGATGGAAGAAGAAATGATAAAGTGAGTAGTTTGATGATTAGAATAAGTGAATGGATGAATCAGAGTGTTTTGAGATGGATTGGTGGTGTAGACAGAATGAATGGTAGCCAGTTTGTGAAAAGAATATAGAATTCAGAAGTGCTCGAAGGCAGGAGGAGACGAACCCTGAACACTTTAGATGGATGGAGTGAAAGATGCATTAGAAAGGAAGGACCCTAATATCCAGGAAGTGCACGAGTGTACGTGCAAGCTGCGTTGAATAGTTCTAATAATTGAGGTTCAACACACTATTGATTAGCCGGTGCTATTATAGTATGCTATCTACCATCGAATTTCTACTATAGTATGGTATCTACCACAAAGTATGTTATCTACTGTGAATGTTAATCCTCCTGTTTGATGAGGATTATCAAACAGATTACTTACCACCAGTATGTTATCCTCATTGGACTTCAATGATAGTTTAATAGTATTTATTGCCAGGACAACATGGATGCATAATTATAAACAGTTTGTAGGTTTGGTTAGGTTAGGTTAGACTAGGTTAGGACACGGATGCATAATAATAAGCAGTTTGTAAGTTAGGTTAGGTTGGGTTGAGTTAGGTTAGGTTAAGTTGGGTTATCAAGTCCGTAGTGATCCTTCTCATTAGAGGCGGATTAGCAAGTAGACCGTATCCTTAGGGACTGATGGTAGGTATCATACTATAGTCAGAGAGGGGTGGTAGATAGCAAACTCGGCGGTAGATAGCATACTATAATAGCACCGATTAGCCTTAGTGTAAGTACATGATATGTATAATATCATTGTAGTTTTACTACACGTGGTATTCGCCCACAGTTCAGCTTAAGGTGATTGTAACAGCGACTTGTGTTGTTCTTCTCTGGTCCTCTGTGTGTATATGGTTATACATTTAAAAATAATAGAAGCATGATGTTGCATTTAATGATAAAATGAGTAAATGAGAAAAACAAATAAAAGTAAGTTAAAAGACGGTTTGGTTATCTCTGGCCATTACTGTGATGTATTCTCAAATTATAAAAAAAATCATAACACTTGCTACCCTTTTGTTATCTAATAACCTATTATTATATACAAAGGTTGCATGAAATTTAAAAGTAATACTTGCCTATTCCACACAAATCCTAAAGAGTGAATTTAGAAGTCGTGTGCCCCTCCTAAATCCTTGTTTGTGTATTCGCGTTTCTAGTTATTCCAAGAGTAACCCACGCTACTACTATGAGATTCAGGGCCCCTGTAACACGGTTTTTTCGCAATAACTTTTTTTCTATGAATTTCATAAATATAACGCTTATTCAGAATGCACATTATATCTACACATAAATTTTGACTATATTCTGCATTACGTAGGTTGAATAAATTTGGTACTTTATTAAGTAAAAGTGACGATTTTTGAAGACGGGCCAACTTACTCAGAGAAAAGGTTTCGAACGCACTCGTTACGTAACTTATGACGGCATTTCTTCTCTCTTTCTCGATCGATGATTGGTTATACGTAACGAAGGCTATACCTCTGCCAACAATAACACAAAAGTGTAAATAAAAGCAAAGCAGTACACCTTTATGAACTCTGAAACCTCTCCACTGAGAATTGTCATAATGAACAAACGAACAAAATATGTTAATAAATACAAAAACACTTCGATTATTTGTCTAACTCCCAAAATAAGTTTCCTAAGAAATTACCGTCTACTTTATAGGTCACAATCAGATTGACAAAGTGTATGGAATAGTTGGTAATTTTCAAAAACGTAGTAGACCAGCTTGATTTGATAACTGCTATATCCAATGTCAAGCAATTTTTATTCATTGTCTATCTACCTACCTATTTACTGTAAAAAAAAAGATAGCCGGTACTGTATTTTCGCTTTAAACCTTCACCAATAATTATCGTCAGAATGATGACTTCATGAGACTCCACCCACTTTGGCCTCGTTATGAATCAGGATAACACTGAAGGCTATCATGGGCATTGTTGGATCAGAAAATTCAAATTCTGGCTATAAAAACTCATTTCTCGAGTAGTTGTAAGAAGTGCTAAATGATCCTCAATGATCCCAGCAGTTGGCCTAAACGTTTAATTCATGCATACTACTGTTGCGGCAGTACTGCTACAGTAGTATCACTACGCCAGCACTGATACCCCACCCACATCTATGTATTGTTCCGCCATTCATAAAGTCTTTGTCATGTTTTTTCACTGTGCAATAAGCCATGGCCTCCTCAGAAATTAAGTTTAACATTAGATGATAGGTTATTTCATCAAGCTGACAAATTATGGCAACTGGGTATGTTATTGCCGACGTTGAAGCTAAAGATAAAGTATGGTATCATTCCTTCATTGCATTATCATCTTTACTACTATTTGTTTTGCTACATGTAGTAAATATTTTAAAGGATAAATGAATTATGTTCACGTTACTTCTATAGATTCCCATTAGATGTACAAATAAAACTCCTAAAAATATTCATGATTTATTTACAAAATGCAGTCATGCCCAAAACATACGGCCTAAGAAGAAGAAAAAAAATTATATCGGATGATCCGTTGGTCTGATGGAGATTTTAGCACAAAAATCTTATTTTAACAAAAAAAATTATATAAAGACTGTTTACATACAATATCTCTCTCTCTCTCTCTCTCTCTCTCTCTCTCTCTCTCTCTCTCTCTCTCTCTCTCTCTCTCTCTCTCTCTCTCTTGGTGGCATAGTGAATAGTTAATGGAAATGTTCAAAAGCCTGAATGACATTACAAGTATTATAATCATGTTACGCTAAATACAAATCAGACCATAAACATTGGATTTAAACTAGAAACTGAATAATTACCTATTCAGGCTATAATAGATATGGCCAAGTGCTTTCTCATGACTGTATAAAGTTGCAAGTCGTAAGACAAATGCAGGTTTGCAACCACGGGGGCAATTCCAAATCCTGTTAGCCATTCTTGACTGTTATGGGTTTCAGAGCAGATGGAAGAAGGTGAATGGGTGTCTGGTGGATGGGCGGGGCAAAATTTTGTCCAAAGGTGTTTACATTGCTTACGTAATGAATGTTTTCGACTCTTGGCTCGGTATCACTGGCCATGGCGTTGGCTGGATCATTTTTACTCTATAAAAATTAAAACCATCGGGTTTAGGTTATTGATAATGCTGACAAAATTTGTGTGTGGTTGTAAAATATACATATGTCAACTTTCAGCTACACCCGATGCTTTGATAAGGAGGAAAGTCCAAAAAACCGTGTTACAGAGGCCCTGAATCTCATAGTAATTCATCTCCGAAGGGGATTGTTATTTTTCTCAAAAAATTTGAAAACCTATTTCACCTGTCTCAGTGTCTTCACGGTCCTCTGTCATTGACTCAATTGCATATTAGATTTCATCATGTGATATACAGAATTGTTTTCTGTAAAAATAATATTTCTTTCTATTTTCATGAAAGGATAAGATGGAGAAGAAAAGGTTGCAGGAATTGTTTTCCAACATTAGATCCACCGAATGTTGAAAGAGGACGGAAATTTTAAGTAAAAATGTATGTGAAACTTTGATAAGAAATTAGTCTGAAAAAAATTGCCTGAGATATCTTCTGGCCGATTCACTGTAATTACATCGCTGCAATTTCATGGCGGTAATTACATCGTGGTAATTACATAGCATGGTAATTACATCTCATGCATTTTCACCGCATTAAAAATACATCGTAATATATCACATCGTCTGTAATTTCATCGTCTTGAATTTTTTATTTTCATGATTGTCTTTATATTAACCACGAAAATTTGTATTTCAACGAGGAAAAATAAATATTTAGTATTAATAGGGTTTTAAATAAGCTTTTAATTTTTTGTTCGGCTTCGAGAACTATTAACTGTTGGACGCCAGTCTTATCTTAAATAGACGATAATTGCCCAGTATATTCCCTCGTAAACTTTTTAAAGGAAATAGATGTATTTTACAAATTATAGTGGCTTTTATGGTTTTATGATAGTATATTTTCAATACGAGTTTTATGATAGATTTTAGAACATATACACACACACACACACATATATATATACATATATATATATATATATATATATATATATATATATATATTTATATATATACATATATATATATATATATATATATATATATAAATATATATATATATATGTGTGTGTGTGTATATATATATATATATACATATATATATATGTATGTATATATATATATGTATATATATATATATATATATATATATATATGTATATATATATATATATGTATGTATGTATATATATATGAATATATATATATATATACATATATATATATATATATATATATATATATATATATATATATATATATATATATGAGCGATTCCTCTCCGATAATCCAATAGTTCGCAATTTTCAAAATCCTTGACTATTCTTTGAATTCTTAATGCTGTATCCTTATACTTCTTTTATTTTACGGGGAGGTTCCGCATCTGCTATATATTGTTCCCTTATTGCTTCATTTCTAGCTTGCTCGTCCTTCAAGGTTTCTAAAAATTTCCAGATTGTAGGATGTGAAGCCCCAATTAATTCGCTGAATGAGCGATGCCACCCTTCACAGGCATTGTTTGTCTTAGAAGTACATCATTTAGCAGCATCGAAGCAATTCCAAAGAACATGATCAAAGCGAGGCGGTCGACGTATTAACCGACGGTTTGGCCGTCCAATCCATGTATCCTCAAAGTAATCTAAGACAGACTGGGCTTTTTCGGGAAAATCAGTATTGTCAATTAAATGTTCAAAAGAGGTAACCACATTTGCGACAGGAACAAATGCAAAGGCGGCTATCATACGAATTTTTAATGCGAATTCAGCATCACTCTCGTACAACTGTTGCAGGCCATTTGATTGTATAGATCGAAATAAACATTGTGAGAAATGAAAAAAGCAACCTCGTTGATCTGAATTAGGAAAAGCTGCTTTAAAAGCATTAATGGCTACACTTTCAAAATCAGTCATAATTTTGCTTGGTGATAAGGTTGGCTCTAAACCTTTTAGTTCTGGCAAAAGCTTATTATAACTCTCCTCAGTTTTGTTGGCAATTAAAATAAAAACAAGAGGCAAAACGTCATCATTCACGATACCATGTATTGAGTAGAGTTGATGAAATAAAGGAGGTGTTGTTTTAAACGTCCCATCTGCATAGCAGTTGCTTGCACTGGATAATACCTGAAGATTTTTCCGAGTCGAAAATATAATAATCCTGACTGATCCATCATCATTGTCAAACAGAAGAAATGGCTGATGTGAATGTGTTATCCTATATGGGGGGGGGGGGATGCTTAACTCGAGTAAACTAACTGGATTTGCAGGAACTTGTGCTGCTACATTTCTTGCATTTCGTATATTCCTTTTTAAGTACTATGGTGTTGGTAGCTGACCTGCAACTACTTGGGATATATACTCCTACATACGTTTGGGTTGCAATACAATGTGCCATTTCTTGAGTTTTTATTGCTTTTTCTTTAGTTATGTTAATCACTTTGGTAGCTTCAACACGAGCAATATCTCCTGCATGATTGTGTTCTCCGAGTCGTTTTGTAATGGATTCGTTATTTGTATGCATGTTTCTCTTCTTCAAAGGGACAAAGTGAACCTTTTATGTAGATGGAAGTCAATTTCTTACTGTGATTAAAACATTGTACATCTCTCTCTCTCTCTCTCTCTCTCTCTCTCTCTCTCTCTCTCTCTCTCTCTCTCTCTCTCTCTCTCTCTCTCTGTATATATATATATATATATATATATATATATATATATATATATATATATAAATATATATATATATATATATATATATATATATATATATATATATAAATATATATGTATATATATACACATATATCTATATATATATATATATATATATTTATATATATATATATATATATATATATATATATATATATATATATATATATATATATATATATACTGTATGTTCATAATAGTCATTTTCTCCAACACGGAGGGGCTCCAGATGAAAACATCAAAACAATGATAATCCTTTAGTTGCTGTATTGTGGATGAACCTCCTGTGCATTAAAACTTTCCTCAATACTAGTAGCTCCATACACCTGCACAGAAGGTTCATTAGCAGTGCATTGCCTCTCATACTGATAAGAAAACCAGTCATCTCAACAGATTTAACTCTATTCCTATACATATCTCCCTTATCTAATAAAAAGCAAGTGTCAGTATATATATATATATATATATATATATATATATATATATATATATATATATATATATATATATATTTATATATATATATATATATACATATATATATATGCATATATACATACATATATATATATATATATATATATATATATATATATATATATATATATATATATATATTCCCTGTCACACTGAGCAGCAAACGTATGACTACTCGGTCTTTTCCAGTGACCTTGGGTGAGGGGGGAGGTGTAGTCATACTCTGGTAGGGTGTACATCAAGAGGAAACTCGGAAACCACCATCTCCCACAAATTGCCGAAACTCCCCCGTTGTAGTTAGT
>NC_090729.1:159300228-159307728 GCF_036898095.1 Palaemon carinicauda | reverse complement strand
CGGCCAGTACCACGATGAAGTTAAGCACCATTACAGTGACCATGCGAAACACAAGGAGCATCACAAGGGCAGAAAAGGAAAAGCTCATAAGGGCGGTCATTCGAAGGTATTGCAAACATGTGCACACATACCCATACGTATATATATACATACAAACACACACACACACATATATATATATATATTTATATATATATATATATATATTTATATATATATATACATATATATATATATATATATATATATATATATATATATATATATATATATATATATATATATATATATATATATATATATAGTATATGTGTGTGTGTTTTTTGTAGTTCTTACCATTTAACAGCTAAAGTTTTAATTTAGATGTGATAATTGTTTTGATTTTATTTCCACTGGGCCACAGATCGACTGAGAGATGATATGGCATTTTCATTACCATATATTAATTCTAAGTAGTATAATCAATTTCAAACTATCCTAGCCAGCCATCCAATCACGTATCCAAACTAGCACAAAGTACACTCGTTCATGTTTTAACCTACGGTAGCCCATTAACAGCTAATAATGTTTATTTTGAAATGTATTTCATGTTCATGTGTTATTATAGTTCAGGTTTAATGTAAAGGCGTCTAATAATTGATTTATCTCTCCCTCTGTATGACTCGCTATATTCTAGTCTCTGTGGTAAGGTTATTTTCCACATGGCATAGCTTCTGAGCTATACGAGATGGACTTCATGTCAAGCTGGTTTGTAGAGCTAAGTCATATTTAGAGGCCAAATATAAAGTAGATGTTTCACACATACGTTATATATAAATGCATAATCTCTTCGTATGCATGCAAACGCACAAGCGCCTCATGGCAAAGTTTATCTTTTAACAATGAATATTTCCCTTTATGAAGATTTACTTTTTTTTTTTTTTTTTTTTTTTTTTTTTTTTTGTCAAGTTCTTTTCCATAGTTGTACATAACGTAATCCCAAAACTCTGTCTATCTTGAAATCTGTCTTGTTTTTGGAAGGCCTTAGATTTCAGAAGTATCATTGTCCTTTATTTTATTTATTTATTTTTTTTTTTTGAAGATTTCAAGCTTACTTTCTTTCAAATTTTGTACACGTCATAATATGTAAAGTGCCATGAATACTGTACCTTTTGCAAAGTTTTAAACTCATCTTTTTGTACCATATTATTTTTGCATAGATATTCCTTTTCATTATGTTTATCTCTGCCTTTTTTCTAAGATTTTACGTTTATTTTGTTTTAAATTTTGTACATGTCATATTATATAGTGTCAAAATAACTGTACTCTTTGCAATTCCAAACTTGACTTATTGTACCTCAGAATGTTTGCATAGATATATTGCATTTTTTCATTTCATCACATTTGCGATTATAGCCACATTTTACTCCTTTTCTTTAGTAATACATTTGTATTGCCGAATTACTATATTCTAGTCTTTTTTTTCTTTTTTACTTTACAGGGAAGCAAGCACCACGAAACCCAGGCTGGCAAGTCCCACCATGGGTATGGTAAGCATCATGGTGGGCACGGCGGAACCAAAGACCATTTTGGGCATGACGACCTTCACGGCTACAAAGGCCACTCCGGCCACAAAGGAAGCCATTACGGCACTCATGACGACCATGATTATGGTGGGCACCATGATGGCCATAAGGATAGCTACCATGACGACTACAAAGGGGGCCATAGTGATAGCCACGGGTACGATGACCATGATAGTCATGCCTATGGGAGCCATGATAGTTATGATCATGATGGGCATGGAAGTCATTATGGGCAAGACAGTCATAATGATGGGCATGGACATTTTAGTGGATATGATGATCATGGTAATCATGGTGGCTATGGTGGAAACTGTGGTGGTCACCACGGATACGGCTGCGACCATGGTGGACAAGGGCATGGGTATGGTCACTGATGTGATCGTTAAATCCTACTGTATAGTTATTGTAGGATCTGTCACACTTCTGACTTTCATTTACCTGACACCGATTCTTAGTCGCTAAATCCTTTTAGAATTAGTTGCATCGTGGGAAATATTTTTAGTTAACGTAATAAGGTGTAATATTTCTAATTTTTAATTTCAACCGACTTGCTAAATAATGTTATTCATTTCTCTCTCTCCAGGAAAGCTGATACTGATTTATAGTGTATGTCTTAGCGTGAATTTGTTTTGTTTTTGCTCCTTAGGGTTATGATGAACTGATGACATCAAATATCATCAATTCTAAACATATTTATTTTCATTTCCTTAAACGTTTTAATAAAATTATTCGAGATATGTTGTATTTTAGACCTTCATTGTGGGCTGAAAAATAGATGTGCAGTCTTTCACCCCAAAAGGATTAACAATGTGAATGACTTACCCTTTCACTAGTTATGAATAAGGATATGTAGCGGAAAAAACTTAAGGAATTTAGATATTCTTAGTTTACGGTAAGTTTGAAGACATTGCTTTAAAAAATGGGTGATTTTAGGTTAAACAATAATGAATCTAGAATTTAAGTTTTATGATAATAGGAAGATGCTCTTATCAATCAGTGTAAAGCTTCATACACAATGCAAATATTGTGTTGGTTTCTAGAAGGGTTGATATGTCCTTGACATTTTTGGTTTGGAATGAGCCTATACTTATTAGATCCATTGCTCAGACTGTTTAACCAAATTCAAAATGGCTTCTCTCAGCAATATCAAAACATTGATATTTTATTTGATCTTGAGAAAACCGTTACACTACCTGGTGAGATGCCATTATCGAAGACTTGAACGAAATAAGTGCTTGTGATAAGATGATTAGGTTCCTTGACTCTTTGCTGTGGACAGATCCATGAAATTTGAAGTGAGAAACACTCTATCTAGGCTTTCTATTTAGGAGAAAGGAATTTAACAGAGATATGTCCATAGCTTTAATTGTTTACCATAGCTATGGCAAGCGCTGTAGAAGAGGTTGGTTGACGGTTTTTGGAAATTTTGCATAAGTTTTCAATGCTATGTCAGCCTTAAATCATCTTCAAAAGTCAACCAATGCCCTTCAGTAGGTGAGAAAATGAGCAGGGATTCTATTTTTAGTTGTTTATCCATCTAATTTTGTGGCTGTACGATTTACTAGCTGTAGACATACTAAGAGAGTACCAGCTTTAATTTTGAAATGAACACTTTTTTCTTTTTACCTTGACAAACTGTTGTTAAATTTTTTATCATGATATTCAATTGTAGACAAATATGATTCAGTTACATCGATGACAATATCTATATGCTCAAAATCATTCACAAAAAAATAAAATCCGTAAACATGATGCTGTTTATGGAATTTCCCGGTTCATTCAGAAGGCGTTGGATATTCTGTAATCCATAAGGACGAATTATATTTAAATAAGCTACCTGACAGTACCTCTATATCTATATCAGGGACGACAGCATTGATTAAGGGTTTGGAACTTTTTTCTGAAAATAAGAGATTCTTTTTTTACATATTCTGTGACTAAGATTGCATTGATATTCTTAAAAAGATGCAGTAACCTACCCCTGTTAATTAAAAAAGCTCAAGAAAGCTTTTACATTTCCTGTCGGTGCAGAATTGTTCATTTCAGATGGGTTCTCTCTCTTGTATGAATTCGTGGTAACAAGGTAGCAGAGTAGCGAGAAACCACCTAAAATGATAATTACATTTTGATACGGAAGACACATTAGTTCGTATATTTGAAGAAAATGGCAAGAGAGGCGGTGGCAGTTCCCCTCATTAATAATATATATATATATATATATATATATATATATATATATATATATATATATATATATATATATATATATATATATATATATATATAGATATATATATATATATATATATATATATATATACACACACATATATATATATATAAAATTATATGTGTATATATATGTATGTATATATATATATATATATATATATATATATATATATATATATATATATGTATATATATATATATATATATATATATATATATATATATACACATATGTAATATATATATATGTAAATATATAATATACTGTATATATATATGTATATATATATATATATATATATATATATATATATATATATATATATATATATATATATATATATATACATGTATATATATATAAATATATATATAAATATATATATATGTATATATATATATATATATATATATATATATACATATATATATATTTATATATATACATATATATATATAAATGTACATATATACTGAAATGATGAAGTTAATCTAACAAGAATGCACATAAATATTTTTTGATGGTAGCATTACACCAGAGAATATTGATTGTGTCAAATTATTGTCGTTTATAGAAATAATTCTGGTGTCCTGCTCAAAATTTATAAATGAGCGGTAGAAATATATTTTATTAAAAAAAAAAATGTTCTTTTATGAAATTTTGTGTTTTTGAATGTTTTAGGTGTGCGAGTTGTGTCATGTTTTATAGATATGTTTTTTGATAGTAATTTAATTTAAGTAGATATTTTCAACATCTTTTGAATATTTATCACGGAGCTAAAGGACTCACCAATCCCTGGTTTTAACTTTATAAGGCAATTCAATTCTAGTTCTCATCTCAACCAAGATGTTCTTAAATGGCACCATTTTGTTTACCATTTTACATTCACATACCTGTTATTATTATTATTATTATTATTATTATTATTATTATTATTATTATTATTATTACTAGCTAAGCTACAACCCTAGTTGGAAAAGCAAGATGCTATAAGCCCAAGGGCTCTTACAGGGAAAATAGCCCAGTGATGAAAGGAAATAAGGAAATAAAATAACTATCAGAGAAATAATGAACAATTAGAATAGAATATTCTAAAAACAGTAACAACATCAAAACAAATATTTCGTAAATAAACAATAAAACGCCTTATGTCAGCCGGTTGAACATAAAAACATTTGCTGAAAGTTTGAAATTTTGAAGTTCTATCGATTCAATTACCCGATTTAGAAGATCATTTCACAACTTGGTCACAGCTAGAATAAAGCTTCCAGAATACTGCGTAGTATTGAGCCTCATGATAAAGAAGGCCTGACTTTTAGAATTAACTGCATGCCTAGTATTACGAACAGGATAGAACTGTCCTGGAAGATCTGAACGTAAAGGATGATCGGAATTATGAAAAATATCCTGTTGGGAGAAGTGGCCTTCACGCCTAGATGGGAAAGAAATCCACAAAATCAAGTGATGCCTCTCGTTTCATCTCCAAGAGGGAGAGTTTTATTTATTTGTTTTAAATTTTTTTTGTATTTATTTATTTATTCTTTTTTTTTTTTTTTTTTTTTTTTTTTTTTTTTTTATCGTGAAGCATCACTAAAGACCCATTAGCGGGAAAATCAGACGAAATTTAATGCCTGTGTCATCCATATCAGGATGTTGAAATGGAAATCTTGGTTCCACGTAGAGAAGAGAGTAAAGATGAGAAATGGAATCGCCCAAAACTTACTGATTCGAAAAAATTATATCCCGGCAATGCTGCACAGAAATGATAATACCCAAAAGGAGCTATAGCGCTCTAAATATGATAACAAAATAATGGAAATAATGATAGAAGCCATAATGAAATAGGAAATATTACACAAACTCGATATAGCATACGACCTAAAAACAGCCCGTAGAAACGCTTTTTACCGTTTTACAGTGCCGATTGTGATACGCTTTTCCTGAGATAGACTGACTTATACAAAAACTGAAATGTATTTTAATTGATTTTTGTTTTATTGTGACATATTTATCAGAAAAACTTGTACGACCTTCTAAATCCTTGACTAACAACAATGATTTATTCATGATCTCTCTCTTAAGTTTATTAACTTCACTCCACGGAGAGAAGAAACAAAATCTATGAAAACAGAAAAAATACAATAAAAACCTTTTAAGTTTAGCAATGCTTTATAAGGATTTTATATTTCATATTACTGTTTTTCATTGCAAATTGTAATAACTATTTTTTTTTTATATCTAGCCAAGCTGCTACCTTAATTGGAAAATCTGTACGTTTTTAGCTCAAGGGTTCCAGTATGTAAACCAGCTCAATATGGAAATGTAACAAGGCACACTTATTGAGGATTGATATCTATAATTGGGCTTATGATTAGTTAACAACGTATTTGTTGCGGGCATGAATATATTTTGGTTAAATTTGGAGGTTTTAATTCTATGGCCGAGGTCCAACTCTTTGCTTTTAGGATATAGGGATGTGCTCTTTATAATATTGTAATACATGTTATCTGTATTTTACATATAATTACCATAAGTTAGAGCCTAAAAATCATAAGAAAAATAGTATTGGAATTATGAATCTTTGATGAATTAATAAAAAAAAAAAAAACTACCCTGATAGTATGTTTTAGTATTCAGGCACTTCAAATCTAAATAGAATCCGAATGTTTCTACTTCTTATCTTATCAAAAGAATGATTCTATCCAATTGGAAAATGGCGATAGATTGACACTTAAGTAGAAATATGTGTGGCGGGTATAAATTATGTTCAGTTCTAATTAAATAGAAAATATTTGGCTATTTTTAAACCAAAATGACGTCATGAAAGGTTCCAGAATGCAAGGAGTAAAGTTCCAAATAGCTAATTATCCCCCTCATCCAGGCATTATAAATTTCATTACTTCATTTCTGTTGCTATTTGGGCTCGAAATTGCTATAAAACGTGAACGTGGTGTTTCTTGTTTTCTGACCGAAACAAAATTCTTAGGAAATACAAATTTCACAATAAATGTCACGGAAATATTTCATTAGCAAACAATCGTTAGTTCAATTACATTTGAAATCAGTGAAACAATCAAGTAACTGCACAGTTATTTAATCTAATTTGCAATTACATTTTATGAAACCAAAATGTAATTGATATTTTTCATTGTATGACATGTATTATTAGTGGAAACACATAGAATAACAATATTGTTAAATTCTGAAAGGCATAATAACGCAATCCCCTTAGCACCTCCATTACATCGTAAAGAGAGTTTTACTTTGACGACAATAGAAGGCATCAGAGGCATCTTGTCCAAACTAATATAGTATGTTATTTGAAGACCACGTGTGTCAGAAAAGAGACTGTGTGGTAGGAAGGTAGAGGCTAGAGAATTGGTAGCTGGTAAATTGCGCAACGATCGTTTCCTTATTAGAAGTGGAAATTGTTATCAGAAAATGGTGTGAATTTCTCATATTTTATCGGAAACAATCTGAGTTTACCTATAGAAGTGTTTAGTATTTCCTTTCTCCATCAGAACACATGGATGGTAGTTCATGTTTTAGTACAAGTGACCAAGGTAACAATCATCAGCATAGTTAGGGTTGGTGGGACGAGTTTGGGACAGCGCTGCCAAATGGAATTTCAATGAGTGGAAAATATCTTTATTCATGACAGATTCAAATCATTTAAGGAGTAATGGGTATATGCCGGAAGGT